>NC_143566.1:89663333-89966363 GCF_054136105.1 Typopeltis vanoorti
TGTGGAAACCACGAGGGACGGACCGGGGGAAGGGTACATGTGCTGGGATTTCCACTGACAAATGCCGTGCCCCGATGTACTCCACACCCCAATAATGAAGATGTGTCCAACAGGTGCAGTGGGTAAACGCGAGGGAGGTGGACAGCATGCCAATCAAAGACCACCTACTGCGCGTGCGGTGAACTTTCCTCGTTGCTTCTATAGTGGCGCCCCTACCGTGCTACTCTTCGGCTTCCGGAAAACATCTTTTTTTGCGAAGCCGTGCCGTGACCTTTTGATGGCGTTGCATGCAGGGCGATACCTGTTTGTCGGAGGCTCAAAGAACACGCGGTGAGGTGTCTTCCCCTAAGTGATAAACGACTTCTGACCTCGCACGCAATCGACAGCAGCGCCTCAGCGCAAGGGCGGAAATAATAGAAAAGTGAAACTTTACCTGCACAGTCTGACGACCTTCGCTGCAGCCCCTCGGAAAGTCTGACGAATGCTCCACCCTCCGGCTGGACAATAATTTCATTCAGGGGTGTGGTGTGCGATTTCCACCCGAACTCTTTCGTACACAGCACCACGGAAATCTCTGCCACACCGATGCCTGTGGCTGTGCCCTTTAGAATGCGACACCTACCCGCCTTCAAAGACTACCACACATACTGCTCACGTGATGCACCAGACAGTGGCTTTTTGTAGGCTGGTCTCGCTACCAGTTCCCGGTTAGCTATCCGCCACAATCGCAGGCCACAGTAGACCTCAAATTAAAGGACAAGCTAAAGATGGAATTGCCCACGTAAAACACGATAACTCATGTCTTCGGAAGGAGGGTCGACCTCTTTCTATGTGCAGAAATCTTCATTAGTTGATTTCAGATAAAATTGTAATCAACACTCGTGTTATCCCTTCTCAGAAATGATGAAATGGGGGGGAGATGGGGGGAGATGATCATAGCAAAAATCTTTAGCAAACAGCATTTATCGCCATCGTAGTAGACTGAGCGCAGCATGTAATATGCGATAAAACTAGTGATGCAAAACAGTGGTTTCTTAATTAATCTAACTATGCTATTCTGCAGAGCTAAGAATTTCAAGGAACTTTCAGACAACTCTGCGACTGGACGTTTGGAATTTGCGCAGAGTTAATAGCTGATCGACAGTAAAGTAGCACCTGAACGAAAGAAATAGCTTTCATGCTTAGAAGTATCGAAGCGATACTTCCAGTTTATATAAGCCAAAAATGAGTGGAAGTTGTATCGATCTTATGGAGAGAAATCTGTTGTGGAGATGAGATCTCGCTCATCTTCACAAATGGATTCATATATAAGATTTATCCAACGTCTGAAGAGAGAGAAAAACAAAGAAACAAAACATTTCTTGCTTCGAAGACTTCAGTGGATTGAGAACGTGTTGAAAGTTTATACGAATGCGCCGCACGGAGACTGCTTGTTGAACAATTTCAATGTGTGTTGGTTTGGTGGTCCTTAAAGTACCTTTCTTCAAGAGAACAAAATAATAAGGAGAAAAACAACTAAGTTGATATTTCATTAACTCGGTTTACGCAAGCAAGGGTAACAGTTTTTTTTATAACATTTTTTTTATCAGTAAGAGAAAACATTTGATAAACTAATAATGTTGAACACACACGATTTACGTTGTATTTTGATGACTAGTAAAAAATCAAAATTGCATTAATAAAGAAATGCATTCGATGATATAAAGAGAGCCTTTGTTTGCCGAGCTCTGTTATAAACAATGGAAATTGAAACAGAAACAAAATTCTGTTGAATCGTTTTCATTCAAACATCTTTTAAAATGAGTAACACTTTTTTTTAATGCAGTATTTACGTAAATTCGTCACACCGTTTTTACAATAGAACATTTTTCTTGTTCAAATATTTTAATAACGTTTCTTTATTTAACTCTCGGGATATTCATCATAAGTTAAGCCTTTGTCAGGTGTAAACGAAAATCATTTAAAACTCATTCGGCAATGAAGTTATATTGTTTCTCACTAATTATACTGTTTCTCACCAATTTCTTTCCGAATTACCGTCTAGCTGTCACTACTATATCCTCACATATTTGAATCAAGGTAGTTTCAAATATGTGAGGGAATAACTAAAAAATTACTGACGGAGATGTCCTCGTAAATGACATCTCCGTCAGTAATTACGATGTCCTTCGAATGAAAGCCCTTGGTCCGAATCCGTCTAGGACGTGAAGTTCTTTTATAAGGATTTTTCAACTGAAGATGGAAGGAATTTTCTCCTGGAAACAATTAAACCAGCAGGAGAACAGACGTGGTTAACAGAAATAGTCCGATAGTAATTCTAAGCAACCACCCCAAAATAATGGATGCAATCAACCGACTGTCACTTGTCATTCGGGTGTTCCCGAATTCCATTTAGTCTAAAGTTGTATCTTTTAGCTGCTGTATAGACTCCTTTTCACTACGATCATTAGAAACCGGTGGATTCAATTAATACGACGCTATTTCTAGTCGAAACACATCTTGGCACGCAACACTCCTTGCATAGAATTATTATTCATTAAAGGTTCTTTTGTTTCTTTGAAGCAGTGCTTTACCAACTTTCCCTGAGGCCTCTCTCTTAGGAGCATTTTCATCGTGTCCTTCTTTTTCCATTGAATCATTTTATAACTGATTACCATAATTTTTTCTCAAGTATTTTTAAATAATACTAATCATAAGTAATTATTTAAATACATTTAATCTCAAACTGCATTAATAAATTAAATGCATTACACTACTGAATAATATGATACTATTGCTTATACGCATAATTTAAAAATAACAGTTTGGAACTTGATTTTCTGTGCAAATTTTCTCAAACTGCAGTCTTCTTTACTGCTAATACGAATAATTAGACTGTAAAATGGTAATCGCCAGTAAAATTACGATTGAAACATTGAATGTAACATTGCCGGTTTATACTGCAAAACTTGAAATATCCGTCTGTATGACTTTAAAGGTATCGGAGTCAGAGTATGGCACACAACTACCGCCATCTGGTGATGCTAAATTTAACACTCGCATTCTTGTCTTAAATAAGGTGAGTTCTACGGTCGATACTGACCTCTAAGATGTCGGATAAAGAATCTGAGTTACTCTAAGATCGGGGGAAGGCCTACTTGGCTGTCGATTAACTTGAGGGATAGCTGAAGAATAATAATGGCTTATAAAAATTTTCTTTGGAACTAGAAATGAAGCTGTAACGGTCTTTCTTTTCGGTGTGTTGAGGCTTGAGGTCTTTCTTTTTACTATTTGCATTTGATTAATTTGAATCCGAAATATTAGAAAGCTCCTTGCAAACGCAAATAAAATTAAACATACAACCTGAAATTATATCTAGGCTAACAGCATTCGATAGAGTAAACTCTGGTAAAACCGAATAATCAACTATTGAATTTTTTTAATACTTTGAATAATCTTTATCATGTGTGTGTGAATATATATAGACTTTAAGTGAAGGTATAATCATCAATATCTCAAAAACCAGTTCTTAAAAGCATGCAAAATTTAGCTTACTCTACAGCAATTGCTATATACGGAAGTCAAGCACAAGTCGTCAGAAAAAAAAAAAAAAAAAAAAAAATATATATATATATATATATATATCGAAATGACGTTTCTTAGAGATGCATGACATCTTGAAGAATACGAAATATAACAACAACAAAAAAAAAAAACCCGAACAACATCGTTTACCTGAATTAAACTGATTCAACAATAATTCTCATCAAAACAATCAGTCAATTTTTTTTTTTTTTGAATGACAATTACGGTTGGTGATTTTATCAAAATGTTAATGGCACCGACCGAAGTGGTAGGATCTGACCTAGGATTAATTGAAAGGGATACTGGTCGAAAACTACCGACAACCGTTTTCCCTAGTGAGTCCAAGCTACTTGAAGTCTGTGGTGAGAGCATCGAGGGTTACGGAGTTTAGTGTAGGCATGCGAGAGAGTTTGCGTATCTCTAACAGAAATCTCCAAGTGTAAGGGGTGACAATGAGATACCGGGAAATCCGCCTCGCACATTGTAATCCGGTTCAGAATCTTCTGTGTAAGAGGGAAAATTTTCAGGTAGGTCGTGTTTCATGTTTCCAGCAAGAGGGTATCGACCCACTCGGGGCCAGGCGTGGCTGGTGCAAACCCGGGATCTAATCACACATTCACACAGCGAAGGGCTGTTTTCCTCTATCAGATGTTTGGACAAGCTAACGCAGGCCGACACCGCTTCTAAACGGCGAGCTAATCGGGAGATAAAAGCCCGTCTGGGTGGGAGGGAGAGATTCACAGCAAGGTCTTCGCTGCCGGCTACCTGAAGATGCTATCTGGAAAACAGAGCGCTCAGTGTGAGTGTGTGTGTGTGTGTGTGATGTGGGCCAGGCGCGCGTGGGGGGAGAAGAAGACGGTGACCCATCGCAAGTTACTTTATCGCCTGCAGATTCTTATCCCGCTACTGCGTGCACTAAACGCACAGCGTCGTGGGAACAAAGGATCCCTTGAGGCTGCCATAATCATAAGGCCCGCTTAGAGCAGGCTTAATATATAGCGAGCAGTCAGGTGGGTTGAAATTCGCGGTTTAAGTGCTGCCCAACAAAAGGGCTTCTGTCGTCCAGTAGCATTTCCTGATACGAGAAGAACTGTCTTAGCGCGTGCGGTTTTATTTACACTGCTCATTTTGTACGGTGTTGCGCAAGGATCGGGTTCAGAGAACGAATCTAATCTGGTTCAGTCCCAATTGGAGTTTTTATTTCTCGACCCAAAATTAAGATTTCGAGGTCAGAGCGCATTTAAAAGGACGGTTTACCCTACGAAAGCCACCCTGAGGGTAACAGGACTCGATTGTCTGTCAGAAGGAAAACGAAACAATAATCCTTGTTTGTGTTGTGTTGCCCTAAGGCAGTCAATGAATCGTCGTTCTCCATCCACTTGAATCCATCGATGGATTCTCTCGCCGAGAGGTTTCGTTCTGTTCCAGGCGCAGCCAATCCTTGCTTCCCTCGGTATTGCTCCAACGAGCTAAGATTTACTTACGTCACGCCAAAAAAGTAGGAAAGAAATCGACATTTATTTCTAAGAACTCCGTTAATAACATAAAGTTCCTCAGAAGCATTATAAAACTTTTTCAGTAGTTTTTCCAGTCTTTTCCTTCCTTAATAAGTTCAATTACACGAATATCCTTCCCCTCCCTGGGGAGATTTGTTCCGTAAGTGGCAACCCATTGTTTCCTTTGTCTCAAAAGACAAAACACTCCAATTATAAAGGGATGAGTCTCTTCCCTGAGTTCCTTTCTGCTGGCGTTTTGTTCATACCTTCCTTCTGTTAATGTCAGCTTGTCTTTTTGTGCTTTTAATACTCTGGTTGAAGGATGTTTGGGCTTTCTTGTTTTATTTGAATTTTCCTGCTTGGCCTCTTTGCTTATTCTTACCGTTTTGTGTGCATTAAACAGATTACATGAGTGTTTGGTGACCTTTAGTTCCTTTTAAAGTACTGTCTACATGAATTTAACCGTAACAATATGTTCGGTCAATTAACGGCACCACTGTCAACTTCGAAATGAACGGAAATGGATGTTCAAAAGATCTTTAAAACATGCCGATGTATATATTTTGTTATATAGTATGTGAGGTCTTTTATTATATTTATTTGTGCCTTCTCAATCGCTCAGTGATGCCTCTGTCAGCTTAGGGTATCCTCCGCAACGCTGGATCTGAAGAACAGAAACTGGTAATTTTAGAGCCTGCTTCATTGCACATCTTCCATCTGCCCACACATAATGGAAGCTACCTTCATTTTTCGTCTCTTCACCATCCCACCATGCTAATCACAAACTATACAACAACAATTTCTAGCCTTTTTTTTTTTTCAGCCTATTTCTAAAGTTAATCGATGTTTGGCATGGATAACTATTTTTCCCCGTGAAAAAGATATCGGGTTTTAGCCCGTCAACACATAAAAAAAGTCAACCATAGAACTCGCACTATTACATACACAGGGCTGGTAACTCACCTGCTAACATCTTCCTGTAGCGGAAGATGTTAGCAGGTGAGTCGTTGCACCAATCATGTGGAACTGCTGTTGATTTATAGGGACATAACATTAAAAAAATGGGAAGGAATCTTGGCGATTAAGGTTTTGCACAATTTGTCGAGCCTTGTAATAGTTAGTATTATGAACACGAGAAGGTCGCAATTGCATGTCATATTCTCCGCATATTTTACAAAGCACGTCGATATTCAACTTCGTGAATATCGGCCAAAAGAGTGCTGCCTGCTCCATGGGGATTAAAAAAAAACTGTTATTAGTTTTATATTTTTGTATTTAGAAAACCGGTAACCATTATTCAGACAGCGCTGTGAGCAGTTATATGCATGTCTTTATGAAAGTCGTTTTTTTTTTATATTTTTCTTATGAAGTTGATGCTTAAACACAGTCGTTTCCGCTTTTGTATCTGCTGTTTTTGACAGTGCAATCCAGCGTTCCAGAGTTCAATGAACGACAGAGAAAGTGAACGTGAGAAATGGATTTTTTTTTTTAAATTAAATCAATGAAAAACGGATGAGAGATGGAAATCGGGGTAGAATGGAAATATCATCAAACCACTTGTCAGTTATTCTGTATGATCGTGTTCGTAGTTCAGAGCAAATCTTGGGTGGTGCTCATCGCTCACTTAGAACGTCTTTCGGCATAAACGGCGAATTGCTAACGGGGTGGTCTCCGCTTCAGGAAACAGCAAGCATCGAGTAAGATGCCTTTTCCTGTCTAGGGTTACGTGAGCACCTGTGAACTGTCGTCGATCTCCCGGGAGCAGCTTGCTTGTCATGTACCGTCACTGGTATTGACGAACCTCGGAGCTGAGGTGAGGTTCGGGATGATTGTGTGCCTGTGTGTATGTGAATGAGAGAGAGAGAGAGAGAGGCATGGCTGCAAGCCACAAATGACGGAAAGACCCTTACCTGCTCGTGTCTCTTCAAGTAGCTGAGCCTTGGAAAGGCTTTATCACAGAACTGGCAACCGTAGGGAGTGTTCTCTGTTACACCAATGGTGTACGAGAGATCAACGTCGGGATCGGACGATGTCGGGAAACAAGTCGGGGACAGAGAGAGCGAGTGGTCATCTGGTGTGTCGGATGACCTCAACGAGGTCGGGGTCCCGATGCCACCATTAGATCCTGAAATAAAAAGAAAACCCTTTAACAAGATAAAAGTATAAACTCTACCGTAAGGTTACAATATTTTTTTTTAAACCACAATGCTTTAACTTTATATGACTAAAAGCAACAAATGCTTGTTTCACCACATTACATTCCCGATGTTCATCCCGTCAAAATACTAAAGGAGCATGCGATCATTTCCATTGCCAGGTTCTCTTTCCATCGTGGCGTTACTAAGCTAACCGAAAGTTAAGCAGAGTTCTCCGAGGCGAGGCTTTTAGATTGCGTACAGCTCATTTAAGTTCTGTGCTACTGAAAGTCAAGGAAGTAATATTGCTTAAGGTGAACATTTGAGACACGTAGTTAACTGTCCGTACTGAGCTTATCCGAGGGTGAGTTGCATACCCTTCCCCCAATAAGAATCAGAGCCATCGAAGTGATTGCTCCCCCATCAATGCCAAAGGGGCCTCTGATAGGAAAATTAAAACAAACGACTCGGCAGGAGAATGGATGGGAGATAGTGTAGGGCAAACTAATTTGGACCAAGAAGTAAGATGGGATGGGGGGGGGGGAAGGCCATAATCTCAATCAGAAATCTCGGCATGGCAATAACCAAGTTTGAAACTCGTTTATGCTAACCGATTGCTCGAAGCCTTTCTCTATGGGGAGGTGCTGGAGGACGTGTCAGAGGTCAGTCGACCCGCTTGGGGTGGCTACCTTCGGTCGATTGGTTACCAGAACCTTCTCGTTGCGCGATTAAATATTAGACACCCCGAGGCAATGGGGTGGCCGAGGAAATCGGGCAGAATTTCTCACGATCGCCACAAGATGATAGAATGAGACAAAAAAAAAAGCAATCAGAATGAAATACTCTGTCTTCGGTTGTCACTGGACTCGCCGATTGATTGCGGGCTTTCAAGGAAGTAATTTGGTCCTGATAAATCTGACAGGACGCTAATGATTTAGCACAAGTCGAGTGGCCGTGTGGTCTCTCTAATGAGACGTGTCGGTTGTGGTAAAGCTGATAGGTGTCGGTCTGTGGCTGGCCTGACATTAATTCAATGCCCGTTAATAGGTTTTAATCGGCAGCGTTTATATCGAAATAAATGGAGCTTGCTATCACTAACTGCCTCCCCAACAACTCCCTCTCGGTTCACCTCTACTGAGAACGGCAACACAAATCGATCCCCCTGTTGACTTTAATGACAAATAAAGGTTAACATCTTTGGGTCAGCCCGGGCCCATTGTTGGTTCTTTCCCACCGACTTTAAAGTGCAGTTTGGCGTGTAAGACGTAATCTGCCTTTGTTCGTCTACAGGGAAGGGCTAATGTGCGTTTCTTTACTGTTTTTTTCTTTCTTTTTCTTGGAGATGGTTATTACTAGCTCTCACGGACTGGTTATGTAGTGGTCTCTCTCAGCGAAGAGTAGCTTCGGTTTCAACTGTTGATATAAGAAAGGAATTCTCGTTAAGGGGTGCATTTCCTTAACTAATAGGAGATAATTGACCCTTCCATAAACCTTAAGTACTCCTCAATACTGAGATTACCCAATGAACATCAACGACTACCCGTATTTATCTGTTGAGTGCAAGTGTGTCTGCGTATTCCAATACTGATTTGCAAAACGGATCTAGAATCGCACTAAACCTTTTTTGTTTATTAGAGTTAAACTCACTGGCTTACATTAGTGTTATAACGAATCCGGAAACTCTGCCCTAAAGCCCGAGCGTGGAACTTTTTCAAACCATTTCATGCCTCCAATAAGCTGAATGGTACTCTCACACTGGACGATGAAAACTGAGCATTCAGGGATGTTCGTAGTGAACATTGTCGGCCTAATTGGCTGCCTGGTTAGCATCTTTGCTTTTTAATCTACAAGTCTGGTTCGAATTCCACTATGGCATGGATGTTTAGATATCTTTAGACAAAAAATTAACACGCTGGATCTCGAGAGGAACTTCTAACAGTTAGTATACCCACGTACTAATGTGCTGTAGATGGATACGTAGTTTGGATCTCGTTTAGGACTCGAAAAGGATGTCTAAGGGTTTATCCAGTGATGGCAGGGTTTTTCTTCCATCACTGGATAAACCCTTAGACATCCTTTTTCTTCCCTCAAAACAAACTCTGAAAATACACCAGTTGACAGACATAGAGGACTATACATATAAAACTAACCGAACACAGTCATCCCGATCTGTTAGAAGGTCCTTTCATCGTATTAAAAGCTTATCGTTGGACTAAGAAGTGTAGTATTGGCCAAGTAAAAGAACAGCGAAGTAGATTTTTAAAAAATGTTTATATTAGCTGAACGAAAACATTCAGTTTCTACGAATGACAGTCTCTAGAGTCTCAAGAATCGTGCAGAGATATTCAGTTCAAATTCGAGTAAGAAATGGATGTTTGTAAAAGCCTGCTCGGAAGAGTTTGTTAAACTTGTCTTTAGCAGGCTTTTATGACCTTCTTTTATAATAAAAGAAAAAAAAAAAAAAAAAAAAACAGAAATTTTCTGTTCAGAGATCTACTTTAGGACCATTCTGGTGACAGGTTGCACTGAAAGAAGTGCATTCAAATTTTGACTTCAGTAAATCAGAGTTACATAGAGGACGATGTTTCAACATTTAGCAATCGCCCTCGCCAAGGTGTCTACAAAATCAAAAGAATCTTAATGGTGTATCTAAATGAGCCTGGCACATGGAATGAATACTAATCGATGCTTACTTCAAGGCACAGTTTAGTTGCTTGGCCAAGAAAATTTTTACACCGGTAATTATGTTTTTGTTTCTTTTTCCATGACAATAATAAATGGTTGGTCTTGTTGTATTGGAACTCATCACATCGAAGTGTCGCGACGACTTTAAAACTCTTGTCTGCCATTTTGAAGGAAATCTGGACCATTTGTCATCCACGCCTCTATAGCTTAAAAATGTCAAGCGTTCGTTTGGGTTCTTAATTCCTGGAATTAACGAGGGATCGAGAATTTTCCAAGTTCAAAAAGGTAAACAATGAGTACAAGTGTCAAAGGGGCGATCTCCACGGCTCCTGGTTGAAGTTTGCAAAAGTTCAGATTTTAATATCTGAGCTTTTAAATAAAAAATAAAATATCAGAAAAATACAAAAAAAAATCTGATTTTAACATAAAATTGAATTCTGTTTACATTTTAAAATAAAAATTTCCACTTACATTTAATGTTAAAATGTTATTATTAAAATTAATAATCAAGTCGTTATTTAGATTATAAAAAAACGTTCATTATCGAAATATTTAAGAGATTGTGATTATCAATGGGCTCATAATAAATTATGGCAAACGGGAAATTGCTCCCATCAGATAAACAGCAACCATCACTTCGATATATTTGAATTTCGCATATACTTAAAAAAGAATGCAAACGTTCTGTACGAAGTAAGAACTTACTTTTTAACTGTGTGTTCTCTTCTGCCTGTTTAGCTGTTCAGTGGGATGAAAAACCTGAGTTTTCGGGAGGGGAAAACCCTTCCACCCTTGCATGAGACTAGCTAATCACCTTCAGATGAAAGTATGAAGACTCTTTTCATTCTTGAGGATTCAAATCCAGATATTTTGGAACTAAATACAATTGTCATTATCGATTCAGCCATAACTCTCACAGAACACTATTATGTAGACGACTTCGTTAATTTGAGATTCATGGATGCTAATCCGTCACTATTTCGAGGGATCCATCTTCTTTTCCTTTAGTATTCGCTATCGGCTCCTTTACTGTTGAGTGGGATTTGTCACTGTAAACTGGCATTGCCCAGTCAAGTTTTATGTTTCGAATACAAAACACTCCTCGTCAGTACACTTCAATTGGTAAACCCGGACGTTTACACCCACGGTATAAAACTGACGTATATCTCTAGGGCATAGAGTAAATAATACTATTGAAATATTAAATAACACGCCCAAGTTAACATGTACTCCTAGCTCAAAGTATTTAATTAGCAGAACCTTTTGGTAGGGTGCGCTACAGTAAACAAATTACAATAGTAGCAGTTATGGGGCTTTCCCACTGCTCTGCTCTTACCCTATGCATTGGGGAGTAGGGGACTTTTATAACGATATTAGATTGCATGTGAACCTGTGCTCGGAGAAAAGTATTCGGAATTCATTCATTACAAAACATACAACTGCATCGCTTCTGAATAGCTGCATTCGTTTTAAATACACCTTATCCAGCAGAGCAGAAAATTTTGTATTTTTTTACTGACATAAAAGGCATCACTGCACAACCGCGTGTAGTTAGTGAAGCCATCATGTTCACGTACATAATGCAGCAGAAACAACTGATTAGCCATGATAGTAAAAGATTCATGTTTGCAGTTGCTTGCGCATTGAGCAGTGAAATCAATGAGAGAAAATAATTAAATGAATATATATTATTACTGATATATAATCGTACTTGCATTGGAATTACTCGGTATATTTGCACTTTGTAATCTGAGGAAAAAGTCGAAAAAATATGAAAATTAGCACTACACGATTTCAAGAAAACTCTGCTCTGCATATTTGGCTGCTGATGAGAAAAACTTCAATACGACATATGCTCAATAACTTCTTAATTTTTTTTTATTGAGCATATGTTGATCTTGAAAGAAACAACTCTTCTTGCAATATTCCGAAAATATTTCTGCTTACTCAATACATGCGTGTTCAGTGATTTCTCTTGGTTTGCTGGAACCCGGATTGAAATCTCGTCTAAAACGCAATGACTCTTTATAATGGTTGTTTAACAGAAGATCGCTGAGTCTCTCTCATATGGGGTTAGCGAAGAATTTCTTCCGGGATCAATGATTTAAAAAAAATACAAAAAAAAAACCCGATTTCGTTCGTGCATGCGTACATCAAATTTAATTTGAAAATATTTATAACTAGCTTTCATGTTACTTATAGATAGGATTTTTACTTGTGGGAGTTGGCGGTTTTGATCTGTATAGTTTGCTTCTTGTTATGTGAAGCTCGTTTTTCGGAGATGATTTATGTGGGTGTTCCAGTTCATCTCCGTATTAAGCTAGAGAATATGAAGGATCCTATTCTATACGCTGTGTGAGAGGTGTGTCGTGTATATGGGAAGGTGAATAGAGCATTTTAAAATACTGTGTGTTAATGGGTTGGGTCTATGGGTTTCTGAATACTATTATCCTCATCTTATCTAACTCAGCTCGGGTGTACCGAGTTTATTGTTAGCCATCTGGTGACCAGATTAAGATCGTGTTACATGCTTGCGTAGGCAGTACTTACATGGTTATGAATAGGCATCATGACTGGGTCGTCTGCATACCGGAATATCTTTCTCGTTAGCTAGCGAAAGTTGCTGTTCATGGCACGCATATAAATGGTGAGAAGAGTGGAATGAGAGGGAGAAAGAGAACCACTCCGTTGGGGGAAAAACTCCCTTAACACGCACCCTTGGTTGAGAGTTTTTGTCCGCTTACTCATTTCATACACAGTCACAGAATAAATGTGACAAGATTATGTTTCAAGTGCAAAAAAGGACCTGTGGGAAATCTGTGATATGCCCCTCAGAGGACACAGACAAGCATTTCGAGATACTCTTAACATTTTATTTATAAAAAGGATCTCATGCTGTCGTCTGTCCAGTGGTCTAGCAGTCATTTTGAGAATACAGTGATTTTAGTTTTGCAGGCTAAACTGGTGTATTTTCTGTTATATCTTCGGAAGTCATAATTAACCGTAGAGACGATAATGTTCCTCTAATTGGGTACTGTGTTAAGTAGATAACAGCATACCACTTGCACATATGTTGAAAAAGTACTAAAAACAAACAATCGCCAATATTAAAAACCCACTTTCGATTATTATTATTTTTTAAAATGACATTTTTGTATATACTGTAAAAATGGTTTGTGAGATTGAGCATAATTAAGCCTACTTAGTTTGCCAATAATAAAACTCTTTGGTCTATTAGTATTTATTATACTAACTCAAGTTACTCTTCATCCATTTCGACGCTTTCATTTTTTGTGATATTTTTCCTGTAACGGGCTATGGCCACTGATTTTTAAAGAATCATCGTTTAACTTGGTTATGCTACACACACACACACACACACACACACACACACACACACACACACACACACACACACACACATGAAATGAATCTTCAAAAAGAGAGACGGAATATAAAAACGTAAAGTTTATTTCTGTTTAAGGGCAATTCTGTTTCAAGCAGTGATTTCGGAGAATCAGCAGTCATTCCACCTAAAATGGAAAGGGGTGGGGGAATTCATCACAAAAGATAACCGTTATTGAGAAATAATTTAAATACAGCAGACATGCAGTTTATACGGAGATTGTGAAAGGAAATGCAGTTAATTATAGTTACGAACAATGACAGTTATAATTCGTCTTTCACCCCTAATTTTTGTGTAACCATCGTCTTTAGCGTGTGTTTATAATAGTACGTCGAGTAAGGATTGTTAAGAGACTCCCTGAGCCCAGCAAGGAATGAAAACGGACACTTACTGTTCATAGCAGAAAGCAATCTCATTATCCATCGGAGTCGCCACACTTCGAGCTCCTCAAGTGATGCTGACCAGCCACCGTGGTGTACTGGAGTGGCGGAGTTGGTCACGCACTGCCGACCGCAAGTAGGAAACTGGTTGATTATTGGCTGGGGGTAGCCGAAAGGGGGGGGGATGAATTGAGGCGTGGAGCTGCCGGTTCCGAACAGGACCGCGTACCTCAGGTGCGAGGTATGCACGTGGCTGGATGTTGGGTTAGTTGTTGCGGCTGGGGGTGACGGCCTTCCGTACTTAACCGGGAGCTGCCGCCTGCTTGCACGACCACCGCATCGCTGTAACAAGAGCCGCAGCAGGTGGCTGCTAACTGTTCCCTTCGTCGTGGGCACGCGGAGGGCATCCGTGACCCTGGCGGAAATGAAGCCGTCAACATCGATGTGCAGATAGCAATGACGGTAATTTGGAGAATTTTGTGGCCCTCTCGGCGTCCGCATGAGTCACCACAAGCCTGCGGCAAATTTACTTCGAAGTCTCCTTCGGAGATTAGGGGGAGGAAAGATAAGGGAATTCTCCACTTGAAGGCGCAGAGCTCAAAATACGCCAGAGGTAAAGTGTCACGAAATATCGTGCACTAAACAGGTCCTTTCCGCACAACGAACTTGTCCCAATAATTTCCACAATTCCCTGAATTAGAATATCGTCATTTGTGCAATCGACTTCTCCACGCAAACTCATTTAAAGTCAGATCATGCATGCACTGAAATATTATGGGGATCAAATGATATCGAATTCCATTACCTCGTGTCATGTTAGCGAAATAATTTTGATTTTTACAAAAGGATCATCCATGTTTTTACAAATAAACGTTTCTAATATTCACCAAATGAAGCCAGCACTGTTCTTTATACGCTCAGACTCAGACAGCTCACGTATTCTTACATTAACGCAAGACGAAGATGGTAACTTAAATGTGCAGGGGTGCATTGTATCTTGAAGCAGCTGATACGTATCTAAATTGGTCTTTCTGTTACTGGAATGTACAAAAGAAAAGGCGGTGCAATGTTTCTCGACCTAGAGGAAGGAAAAGCATGCAAAGATCAAGTGGATGTATAGAGGGAACCCGAGGAGACACGCCCTCTACAACTGCATCCCATCAACCTCATTCCAGGAGTTGTTCCTATCACGTGGATGAGTGTAGGTCGAAATGTTGTTGCCGCAGTTAACGCACGTGGATGGGGTAACTCTGTTCTCATAGCATAGAATGCAAGTGCTGTTACCATGGAAACGAAGCAAGAGATGGAAAGTGAGATGTCGTTGCTAAGTTTTGTGTCCATTTCATACGAAATGTTTTCAGTCATCCGCGAACTATCGAACAGTTGGGAGCATTTCGAAAGCGATACTTTTGTAGAAAGTATTTGGTTTGGCATCGGTGATTACAACGGAATCCAAAGGAAAATATTTCTTTAAATAAGGAAGGAACTATTATAAAGCTTTCTTTATACTATGGTAACACTTTAAGAAAAACAAAATGAAGTTTTGTCTCAAAGGCGCAATCAGCAAGCATCACTCTTGATGGCGGAGAGGACAGGGTCTGAGGGACTTAGATTGCACGGCCGCAATGCGTGCCAGTGATATGAGTAATTAGACAGCGCTTGCCTGCTCGCGGGGAGACATCCACATAAATCAAAGAAAGACAGGGAAACCAAAGGTGGCAATTTTACTGTCCAAAGAACTGTCCACTTTGACATTTCGTGCATCCGGTAGGCCCAACAATTTCGTCGGACGGTCAGAAAATTGATTGCCGTAAAGCATCTTTCCAACAGTAGGATGTCACATCAGAGTCGGAGTACCGACTGAAGCGGGAAAATGACAGCCCTCCGGGTTCAGACGCTTAATTGGTCGAAAACATAGGATGCATATTATATTAAGGAACATCGTCTAGATCTTGTAAACAGCACACAATATCTTGCAAAGTCTTCGCTTGTGACCATGAAAAGTGTCAGAGGAGTGAAGTGCTTGCTAGACCAAAAGAGCCACACCTCGGAGTCGGGTAAATATCAATCAGCACCCGCGCCTATCACCCCGTTTATCAGATACCTCGTTATTGGGAATTTATTGGGAGTCACCAGTGAGTGATAGCGCGGCCGAGGTGGCTCGCACCGGACATAAGTTACTCATCCTTCCGACCCTTCAGGCACGTGCTTTTTGATGAACGACTACGTCGCCAAACGTGAGAAGATTCTCCCATGACGCACCTGGATCCGAAGGGGCTTTCTTTTAACCCTGCTGGGCCGAACCTGCTCACCATCAGTGGCACGTCTCCGAAGGGCTGTTGATTATCTGCCGACCATCGGTAGCCTCGGTGTAAACGGAGGCTCCCTTCATTATTTGTCCCGCGTCATTTGTTTTCTCTGAAGGCTGCTGTCAATAGAGGGTTGTTCGTCATCGCGCGCTGTCATTGCTCATTGGTCATTATCTCCGTGTCGCCTGCGAAGAGCTTTCATTATCGGTAGCTGCCCATTTATCGGCGCCTTCGGAATACCTGCGGTTGCTTAACCTGACCGCTAGAGGGTGATGTATAGTTCGTCCCTTTCTTTTTTCGGACCACCTGCAGACCTGCGCATGAGTAACTCCACAGTCGTGAAATCGTTTTCCACGTGGTTTATTCTTGTTGCGATATTGACGCCCTCTCCTTTTATTAAGGGCCTAATTGCTACTTATCGAAAATTTGGGAGTGGGGAGGGAATTAAAATTAAACCCTGTTTATTGCATCTGTTTCATGATGTCGCTGACCACACACACACACACGCGCGCACTCACAATGCAGTGAAAAGGTGCCCCAAAGAGGATTCACAGACGCGTGCGTGTATTTCCTAGGTTTTCTAATTGGGGATGACAGCGTGACGGAGACAACTCTGTTTCACGTGACCGTACAGTGTTGACAAATGCTGATCGTGATTAATCTTTCCTTTCGTACGACGGTGACAGCCACATTGCGAACACGGGCTGGTTTGGGAACTGAAGCAGACCTGGCGTGAGTGTTGAAAAATTCGCTGAACACACACACACACACACACACACACACACACACACACACACACACACACACAGAGAGAGAGAGAGAGAGAGAGAGAATATAAATATATAGACTTATAGGAGCACATCTTAGCAAATCTTTCATATTAGAAAGATATCAAGTCTATGACATGATATCTTTTTCGTATGAAAAATTCTGGGTTCGAATCACTTCTTGAAAGTAAGGAATCTTTATAATAAGTAGATTTCTTCAAGAAGTTACCCAATTTCATGAAGAAGTGGCAAGATTTTATCTCCAAGAAAGTGGATATTCCACTCGCAGAGAAAAAATATGTTTGAAGAAACACAAGCAACAATTTTGACAACATGGGGGAGACAATACAGCTATGCGTGTCTGAGATAATTCAAAAGATCTCGCACAAAATTCAATTCGAATTTAATGATGAGGATTGATGCTGTGCATACTTCGATTTCGTTGTCCATAAAAAAAAAAAATAAAATAAAATAAAAATGAAAAGATGATTGTAAAATTTAAAAGCCTAAGCCAATAAGAGGCAAATGGCTAGATGGTCCAAGAACATAAGATGTAAAATAATTGCTAGAGATATTAACGATGATTTCAAACGTGGTCACTTGACTGCAAATATGGAACACCCAATGTATGCAACTAAGAAATATTATGAGGATAAACACTACATAAATGCAAATAAAGAACAGTAAACTCGTCATGGGGGGGGGGGGGGGGGAATGACACTCAGTACATTAGGCGGAAAAGAAGGCGTCCAAAACCAGGAAAAAGAATGAATTACCCAACTCATTAATTAATGGGTTTTGATGGATAATGATAATAGTGGTAACTGTGAGGTTATTTCCGATGAATGTATGGCTTGGCAATTTTTTTTTTTTTTTTTTGCTTACCAATAAGGAGCCTGTTTTAAAAGTTTTACATTTAGCATAAGTATACGAGATAAATTGGACCATACGGAGTCTGATATTAATATAACTTGGATTATAATGTAGATATCTTAGTCTTTACAGAACTATAGATTAAAGAGACTGAATCTGATCTATAACAGTGGAGATATAGCTGCTGAACATGGACTGGCAACAAGAAATCAGACAGGAAACCGTCTTATTCGATTCTGCTAAGAACAGGAACTAATAATCATAAACACGTGGTTTTAAGCTACCATCCCGGAGGCTATATACTTGGCGATCACCCCAGGATAATACTTCAAATATAGTCGGAAACCAAATTGCTTGCTTGCTAATTAATCAACGATTTCAAAGTTCCCTAAAGAGTACAAAAAGCTATCCTAGTGCCGTATTACTTCTGATCATAATCTACTGGTGACAGAGTTAAAAATTAGACTGAAAGTTATATTTAAGAAACATCAACAAAAAAAAAGAATTGATCTAGTAAAGTTTAAAAAAAAACAGAAATAAGAAAAAAAAATGAGTCAAGATCTGAATCAAGAGATAGCACTTATGAATAATGCTGATGTCATGAGGATTGATGAATCAAGGGAAAAATTAAAATCTGTCTTCATAGAGAAATGTACCAATACCTTGTGTCCTGATAGAGCAGTAAAAAAAGAAAGATTGGATAACTGACGAAATTCTTTCTCTCATGGATCAACGCAGATCACATAAACATCATGGTCCAACAAAATATAAAAAGGTTCAGAAAATTATTAAAGACAAGATCGAAGAAGCAAAAGAAATTTAGATGATGAAAAATGTAAAGAAATAGAATTTCTACAGGAAAAGTACAAGTTTTAATTTACACAAAATGCTGAAAGAGACCTCAGGTATATATAAAACAACAAGAACTATGTATCCTTCGAAACAAAAAGAAAGAAATAATATCCGAAAAGAATGATAAAATACAAGAATGAATGAAATATGTAGAAGAACTCTTTACTGCTAACAGACCAGAAAGAACCCAGAAAATACTTATGAACAGATGGAATGTCCATGCATTCCAAGATCAGAGGTAGAATGTGCACTGAACTCAGCTAAAAAAATGGTAAAGCCTTAGGCCCTGATAGAATACCAGCAGAAATAGTAAAGTTATTACAGGGCGATACCATTACTATATTAGTAAAGCTATTTATTAAGATCTACGATACAGGCATAATCCCTCAAGACTGGTTACAGTCGACCTACATCATGCTACCTAAAAAAGCAAATGGCAAAACTTGTAATGACTATTGAATGATCAGCCTAATGAGTCATGTTCTGAAAATGTTTCTGAAAATAATTCAAGAAATAATATACAGAAAATATAAAGATACCATTAGTGATACCTAATTCGGCTTTAGAAGCGGTTTGGGAACGAGAGGGGCTCTTTTCTGTTCTCAAATCTTATTCCAAAAATGTAATGACTAAAACAAGGAAGTATTCATTTGCTTCATCGACTTCGAGAAAGCATTTGATAAAGTTAAACACATTAAAATTATGGAATTATTAAAAAGAATTGGATTAGATGGTAAAGACATCAGGATCATCAAAAACTCAAGTTCATGACATTATTACAGACTCCATTAACATTTAAAGAGGAGTAAGGCAAGGATGTGTGCTGTCGCCTCTCCTTTTTAACATATACTCAGAAGCCACATTTCAAAAAATCTTAAAAGGAAGAGAGGAAGGGATTAATGTAAATGGTGAAATCATCAGTAACATCCGATATGCTAATGACACAGCTCTCCTGGCTGACACTATTCAGGATCTTCAAAATATTCTCGAACTAGTGAACGAAGAGAGTGAAAAAATTAGATTAAGAATAAATATCACCAAAACTAAATTCATGGTCATAAGCAAAAAACCAGTTCTTAATTCATCACTTTCTTTAAACAGGAAACAAATAGAAAGAGTGACAAAATTTAAATATCTTGGATGCTGGTTAAATGAAGAATGCAATCCAGAAATGGAAATAAAAATTAGATTTGAAATGGCAAGAAAAAGTTTTCTTCTGATGAAATCAACACTGTGTAACTGCAATTTAAATTTAGAGCTTAGTGTACGCATGGTTAAATGCTATGTATGGTCTGTACTGCTGTACGGTGCAGAAACTTGGATTTTGAAGACAACATCGATAAAAATAACCTGTGAGCCTTTGAAATGTGGTTATACAGACTCATATTAAAAATTGCATGCACAGCAAAAACGTCCAGTCAAGAAGTACTGGAACAAAAGGGAAGATAAATGGAAGAAGAGGACAACAAGAAGAAAAATGTGGCTGGCAGACATCAGACAGTGGACTGGCATGAGCTCTGAGGGACTGTTCAGTGTGGCTGAGGAACACTCAAAATTTGCCAAGGTGGTCCTCCGACCTCCGATAGGAGATGGAACTCAAAGAAGAAGACTAGTACAATAATGAAAACAGGCGAGAATGGCAATATTTACCTAGATAATTACAATTGCTACCGGCCATTTATAGATGTCACTCTTAGTTGTCTTACGACTTAGCCGAAAAAACAGTGTTTGGTATGACATCGATTATAATAATGTTATTTTAATTGATAACAAACACTGATTTGAGGCAGGTGTTATTCTCTGGATTACATTGAATTATCAGTCATGGATGGTCTTCGACAATACGTAAATATTCCAAAGCGATAATTCATTTGCTATGAAAGATCTCCGGATCATGGAATTGTGAGAACGCAGAGTACAAATGAATTCAGGCGACAGTGTTAAATCAGCCAACCCAGATCACTTTCACTTAGCTGTAAAAACCAATTTGCAATCATCATCATCCAAAGACGCTAAAGATAATAGTGCCCAATACCCTCGAATTAAATATAGAGTATTGAAAGATCAACTAAGTACTATTTCCTGGGAACAGATAAGATGTGAAAACATTGATAATACTGCGATATAACACTCGCCTGTACTTCTTCAAAGAAACCAAAGCAGATCAATGAAGCTATGGAAAACTCAATACATAATAAACTACATAAAGCTGAGGAACAAAGTGTCCCTCAGCTTTATGTAGTTTATTATCCCAACATTTATAATCCCTTTATTTATTTATTATCCCAACATTTATAATCCCTTTATTTATAATCCCGAAATATCTGAACAAGATGAGATTTGTTCTTTAGATAACTCTTGTGGTCTTTCTAACATCTTATAGTACACCGTCCATCCTTTGCAACTGGACGTCAATTTCCTCCCTGGCCATTCGATATATATCATGCTGAATGAATTTTTTTCTTCAGATTTTTCCACAAATGTTAGAGTACTCCCAATGCTCTGTACTTTCGCCACCCTCTTCTCCTACTCACATGTGACCACCAATCTATCAATAATTCTGACAGTGACAGTTCTCTTCAATCTTTTCACAGCCTTGTAGCGTTTGATATACCCCCATTCTATAAGATCGTCCACATTAAGTAACTTAAACACCGATCTCCGTGTCATTATATTTCAGTAGAGCGAAGACATAACGAATATAATCTCTTGGCTTCAAATCCAATGTTAACAAGTTGGTGTGTTTTCTCCCCACCTTTCTATCCATCTACAGTACTAATAGAATTCCAATAAAAAAAAATCGCTTCCCATTGGTAGCATTAATTAATTTTCTATAGAGAAAAGTTTCCTGACTGTAAAAGACCACTGGACCGACACACACACACACACACACACACACACACACACACACACACACACACACACACACACACACACACACACACACACACACACACACACACACAGACACAGAGAGAGAGAGAGAGAGAGAGAGAGAGAGAGAGAGAGCTGATGGGATCCAGGAGATCTTTGTTTGTGAGCAGAACACAAATAACAAACGAGTCATTGAGATACAATAAAGCAGCACACTTAGAAATAACGCCCCGAATCATCGCACGAGAGGCACGTACTGCACAGTGATCGATACTCTATATTCGTACCATAGAAATCACTTCCATTGTTCATCGCGCGCATGACGACGATTCATCAAATAAGCTGTCGCAGGGGCAGCGACAGTTCGCTAGTAGTCTGCCATCCCGTCCCACGGAGATAATGACACTCTGGTCATAATTAAAAAGAAAAAAGTTACATGTACGAAGCGATAAGACGAAAGGTCACCTAACTGCAGATAATGGTAGGTTATTCTTACAATGCCACTAATGTCGGGTACGAGCTGTTCTAGTTACCTGGGGCAGAGAGGCGGGCCTCAGAGGCCTCAGGGGATCATTTCACGGCACAATGACAAGTGTCCCGTACAAACAGGTCACGTGAACACTTTCGGACTAACTATGACAGCACGACGCTGAAAGACGTGAGAAATATCGCAAAACAATTCATCGTGGGGTGGGGAGGGGGGATGAAGGGTTAGTGGGGTCAAAATCCTGAATAAGAACATTGCATTATCCCAAACAAACGTTTTCCGCGTTTAGGGTTCAGAAGGAGGAGAAAACTTCGTTTGTATATTTGTGTGTGATACGAGAAAGGCCTTTGCATAGTACCACTATTCCATTACCCCCCCCCCGCTCATCGGTGACGCTTGTTAAGGACGAAATGTGTCTCCCGTTTCTGAGGGTTGAATATTTCACGGGTTGCACACATCTTAAGAGAACGAAGAATTGGCCATTTCCTAATTACAAGGTGTGGTCTAGAGACGATGCGGAAAGCCTGCGAGCATGAGGTTCACCACTAACATGACACTGAAGGAAGTGCTTATTGTTAACAACCCTCGGGGTCTTCATCGGTAGGTAGCGCTGCTCCTTCGCAGTTTAAGCTCGGACTTTGATTATATAATAACAACTTGGGGAGGGTGTTCACCTCCCTGTCTGTGTTTCCTCAAGGAAAGTAGGGAGGATGAACAAAGAGGGTTCAGGCATATTTTCATCTGTCTTTCTTCTTCGGACAAATGGCTAGTGAAAGCCACATTGGCACCAAACAGGTTCGGTTTCCGTATCGCTTCCCTCCACCTACCTCCCATTAGTGTCTATCCATCTTCGGGCGGCTGACACAGTGTAATCACACAACCCTGTCCATCTGCCTCGGACCTTCCGCCTTCTCGAAACAGCACGAATGCTTTTCTTATACGGACACTTGCCCTCATCCCAAGTAGCGACGATCTCTTGGGATCAATTGACGTAGACCCTCACAAACAAAATCAGAGTTGGGCAAGAATAACTTCTGGAAGTTCCTGCAACGTATGAGATGATTGTGAAAATGATATCCATACAAGGAAAATTGCTATTTGGATTCAACTGTACAGATCTGACGGACTCAAAGCGCATAACCAAAAGTGGTGTCCCTCTAGTAAAACGCAAAAATTACTTCGCCTAAGAAGAAACGCCACAGGAACCGTGATCAACAAATCAGAAGATGCTAGTAATAAAAAAAAAAGAGAAAATAAAATAAAGAAAAGGGGGAAATAAATAAATAAATAAATAAAATAAATATATATATTTTATGAAGAATTGAATGACTAGAACCGGGATTTAAGTAAAAAGGTTTTAATATAAAAACACTACTAGTTTCGGCCTGTAGCAGCCTTCTTCAGGTGACATTATAAAAGAAAGAAAAAACACTAAACATTGAAGGTTAAAAGACTATGAACAACATAGACAGTCTCTATACATAATTAGCATGAAAACGTTGTAGTTGTATTTGAAGCTGTTCTTTCGTTTGTTGCATTGTTGGGAGAGTGCGTGATTGCAGCATCACGTGAACGCCAGTACAGGATTACAGCTGAATGACTATCTGGGAGGTTGTAGCTCAAGTTGTTATTTAGATGAACAGGATTGAAGATGATTTCTCTAGATTCCACGATTTTTCTCTCTAGTTCGTCACTGCAACGGAAGATGTTAGTAGATTTTTCCCAGCAGACTTTGTGACTTTGGTTTTCATCATTAGGATTAGCCGAGAAAAGGATATGACTTGATAATGCACTCGCTCGCTGTCTCTTGTAAGTAATGTCCCTCATTTGTTTTTCCATACGCAATTCGACAGATTTGTCTGTCTGCCCAAAATAAGGAATATCACAATCACACAATATTTTATATACACCAGGGTATTTGAGATAATGATGACAAAGTTTTGGGTGGCTTATTAAGAAACGGAACTTTGGAAGTGGAGTGAACAAGGTTCTGATATTGCATTTTTTTAGAACTTTTGCTAATTTATGTGAAACAGTACTTATGTAAGGAATAGATATATTTCTTTTGAATCTATTTGTTTCTTCTGGGTGATGTCTAGGAGGATTAAGAAGGAATTTTTCAATGATCCTCTTGGAATATCCATTAACTTCGAAAGAAGTTTTCAGATGGTTTATTTCTGTAAGAAGCTCATTTGGGTCATCAAGAAGAGAACAGGCTCTATGTCCCAAGGTGGAAATTATTCCAAGCTTATGAGGAGGGAAATGATGGGACTGACTGTGCAGATATCTGTTGGTATGTGTGGGCTTTCTATATATCGATATTTTGAGTTTACCAGAGGAGCGAGTCAGTTTGACATCAAGAAAAGGCAAGAAATTATCCGCTGGGCAGTAAACTTAATACTTTGATGTCGGCTATTGAGATGTTAGAGGAAAACCATAAGGGATTCATGTCCATGGCTCCAAACAATGAAGACACCATCCACAAAGCGTTTCCAAACTTTAGGTGTTAAAATAAAGGAAGAGATAGCCTTGGTTTCAAAATCCTCCAAGTAAATATTTGCGAGTGCAGGGGATAAATATGGATGATGTCTTCATTGTTTGGAGCCATGGACATGAATCCCTTATGGTTTTCCTCTAACATCTCAATAGCCGACATCAAAGTATTAAGTTAACCGAGTATGTATGTTAACCGAGTTAATGATCATTCTGTCATCCTAAATTTCTGGTAAGGATAGGCAGTGAATACGATTCTGATTACGCGATGTGGCAGGACTTCGGCACACTTTAAATAAACGTTCAAACTTGAAGTAGCAAGAATGAAGTAAGCGTGTCTCAGTTCAGAAGATTCTATGGGTGGTGTTGATCCCATGTTCTGTTTTCAGATTTCGTGTTAAGAATAACAGGAAATCTTAATTCCGTAGAACGTTTAGTTTCTCCCAAGTAAGAGAGGTGGTAATCACATGGTAGACTCCATGAAGCTAGAATGGAGGTCGTTTATCTTCAAAGGAAAGGAAATAGGAGAGTTTGTTGAATGCAACCGTCAGTACTAGCTTGTATTACTTGAGGATTCTTGAGATTGGTTCAGAAATGTCGGACATTTATGGAAATGGGACTGTCCGTCCGGCTTCAGGGCTGTTGGAGCAAGCTTGTAAGAATCAGAAACACTCAGTCCGTAGTCAGAAGCCACGGCTGCATAATACGTCGGATATTGAGAAGTTTCTGCTTGAGATCATGTGGGTTGGAGCATACAATGAGCAAGATGCAGTAGAGTTTTTACGATTGGGGTGGGCAGATTGCTGTTGTTTGTAGCAACCTATTAACATAGGTCGATGGACGGAGGTAGTTATTTGTGACGAAAGAAGTTATCTGACCAAACAGGAAGGGTGAGGAAGTAGAACAAAAACACTCAAAGGTAAAGTCGAAACAACTCTAGAAGTTGTTCATTTCTGAATACGTTTCTTCAAATTCGGGTGCGAGGAATGTTCCCTGCGGAGTACCAGTTTCATTATATCTGTGAATATATCAGATGTTAAATTCCTCTGGACTTCTTTTACATGTATTCTGAATTAATCAACAGATAGGGTGTGTCATAGACACTTGTTTAGCAAGCCGCCATCCCATGATCTTTCTTCTGCTATTTGTGATTGGATAGCTAGTTTCCTCCTGCAGCTCATTCTTTATCACTGTTGACAGCTTTCTATTTTGAGATTTTCCTGCTAATGCAAGAGTGTCACAGACTGTTCTTTAGCCTACCTATTTTGTTTTATCCTATACACCAATGACCTTCTTTTATCGACTGCAAATATTATTCACAGATGGCAGTACATTTATTTTAACATACTTGCTCTCCTTAAAGCAACCAAGGACAAAAACATCAACAAACCGAATACCTCAAATGCTAGTCATTCATCGAAAATAATACAAGCTAGTCGTCAGCTTTGGTCTTCTCACAAATACCCATAATCTCAGATCAGATAAGCTCCTTTGATTAATATTTATCTGTACCCGTTTACATGGTACAAATCTATAGCTATCTCGGGCATCGAAAAAAGAAAGAAAAAAAAACTTTGTCCCACTTTGAGTCAGCGAATTTGCCATGCTGGACATTTTCTTAAACAAATTAGTTTTCATCGTAAATTCGCCTCGATTATACAGTATTTCTGTTTTTCCAACGGAAGCTAAAACCTGCCATATAAAAGGAGGTATCACTTCTTCAAGCTCATAACACACATTGCTTATTTCTTCTTTTTTTAAAAAAGTACTAAACAGTAGCTGTCCATACTTGAATGAATGCCATTGAATTTGAACATCACCGCCAAAAGAAAAAGTTGTCCAGTCCACCAGAAGGAGTACATAACAAATTGTATTTATTATTCTATTTATTTTCTTCTCTTGATTTGACTTCGAACTCAATCGCGATTTATTGCTATTGAATTCCATTGTTCAAATCCTGCAAAAAATAGCCAAATTCATATATGTGTTATAGATAAAAAAAAAAAGGTTCGAAAATTTACGCTAAAAAATTCAGTGAACACGATCCTATATTGCTTGAGGCTTCCAAAGGTACGGCCGAATAATCTGCAGCGCACACACACACACACACACACACACACACACACACACACACACACACACACACACACACACACACACACACACACACACACACACACACACTAATTTACTATGGCAACGATTTTTAGTTGGTGTTTTTCATATTTTTTGCACGCTTGCGTGTTATCAAATGATAAATCTGTTTTTGCAAGTAACACGTGGACGTGTCGCTTCTAATTTTGTCCCGATAATTTGGTTTCCAGTATGCCCCATTAAACTATCCATCAGCTTGCTGCACCCTGTCCGTTAGCCTTTCAAATGACTCATTTAAAAGTAGTAGTAGCCTATGATAGTCATTATGTGGTAAACTTGAAGTAGTTTTTGATTAGATGAAGTTTATAAGATGGCTCTAATATCAAGTTTCTCGCATGGCTTGATTGAATGATTGGTTCAACACCAATCAAGACTGTTAAACTTCGTGATATAAAATTCCAACTCTTTACGGAAAAAACGTCCTTTGACAGGTTTAGCATTTTAGGTTGGGTATAGCCGGAAGGCTTTAAGGGCTAATTTTGATTCTTGCAGACTTCTCTGTTAAGTCTGTAAATTCTCCTGAGTTTGGTACTCTAAAATCGACGAGAATGAAAGTCGCTATTTTCAGCAAGCGGCTTTCGAAGATAGTTTAACTTCCTCTCTTAATGCTAAGCTCTCTTTTCTTTTTCCCCCACTTAAGAATTCAGATGGATTCTTCTGTTGTTAAGGGTCAAATATGCCTCTACGCGATCCCCCAATCGGCAACTAAAGTGGCACCTGGCCCAAGCTTGCAGTGCATACCAAAATTCTCCAAATTGGGTATCGTTTCATTAAAGTCTCGCGCTATTATTGCTCGCCAGCCTTCGTACGCGTGCTTGTGGGTTAAAAATAAAACAATCGGAACGGTAGGGTGTAGACAGCTGACCCCTGTAATTAGGATATTTCATCATGTGTGGTTCGATGAAAATACGCTGAACAGCGAACAGGGGTGTCTTTCTCCATCTGTCGTTGGCTTCGACTTGCGACTCAGTCCACGTTCGAAGTCATTTATAATTTGCAACTGTGACAGCTTCTACTTCCTTATTATAAAGTCCTATTAGGTTAAGGGGATATTAGGTTGTTCTGGGCTGGATCGAATGAAATATGAAGGCGTGTTTGGATGCAGAGACCACCTACCGAGTTCTCGCTACTCGCTTGCACCATTTATCGGAGAATGGTTACCCGACATGCCACACTTACACTTTTTTCTGTGTCACGAAGTTGAAATACTGATGGAAATCATCGCAATTAGGAGGGAAGTCCGATCAGCCGAATGTCGCTACATGCCGTTTATTAGAGTACGGAACTATTGCTTTCCTAATGTCTGACGCGAAGTTGGCCAAACATCGTAAATCTTACATAACTGTAGTGCAGATGGAAGAAAACTTCCCCCCTGTGAAGGACTTCTCATACTAATCAGTTTCTCTGAATCGACTTCTAGCCTTCATCCCCTCTTTCCTTCATCCCAAGTGGTTCCTCACCAGTCCAAGTAGCCTAAAAGACTTTCAACACCTCATCTGATATTCCAGAAGAGTTTTTTTTTTTTTTTTTAATCTTTCGTGTCGGGAAAGATGTCTATCTTTCTGGCTAAAAATTATGCCATAATTTCTCATCGCACTTGAGCCACGAAAGCGGTCTTTTAGCATGTTGCTAGTTTTAGTAATATGGGGTTTACTTAATATCATCGGCTGTTGGATGGGAACTATAAAGTCCTCTTTAAGGACGCACAGTGTTAAACGCCTTTTTTTTTATCATGGACACTTAATAGGTCTGTTCATTAGGCGCAATTAGATTTGTTAAATCGTAATAAAAGCAGTTGTAATCTAAACATTTCGATACACGGATAAAAAGATTTTCAACTTGGAAATACCTGCGATCTTTCAAATTGGCTAATGAAATAGCCTTGTTTCTGACAATTTCACTCATGGTACCAACAAGAAAATTAAAAAAATATATATATACTTTCATCATCTCAGTAAAGCAGTATTCATTACTGAATGTTTCGATATTATAAAAAATTATGAAAATATTTTTCAAAATCTTTTAAAATCAGTTTTGAAAGAACTAAACATGGGAAAGTTGCATAGTATCCAAATGGAAGTCACGGCTTTTGGTATCTTGCCGAAGAAACCAGGTAATGTTGTACAAACGTATAACTTTTTGTCACACTGTTATCATCCCTTACACCAGGATCACAGTATTGCATAATGACCCACAGAAAACCTAATCTCCTAGCTTCATACTTTTCCTCAAATGCATACATATTTGGTGTCGGTAAATATCCTATCCCCAACAATTCCAATGCTCTCTCTAACCTTTCGCCAGAAAGAGATTAGAAGAATCTTTTCCAAATTAGATACTAACAAAAAAGTCTAATGTACTGATGGCATTTGTTGGATTCTTTTCAAAGCTTGTGCTCCAAAGTTCATTCCTGTTCTTATTTCAGTCTTACTTTTGGCAACACCCAAATCTCTCGATAAGACGAGACTTCTCTTGGGATTATTCCAACATCTAAGCCTCTATTGTCATCAACATATTACAACTGTTGCCATCTCGGCATCCCAAAAATTAGGATTTCTCTTTCGCTCAAGGTCTTCGAACAGCTATTAACCCTATAGAAATCACAATCCAACCAACCTAAAAGCTCCCAAAACTATTTGATGCAATACGGAATAGATTAAGAACGTTGATCAACGACCCATCTCTTAACAATTCACTCTACCTACTCAGGGCGTTTAGTTTCCATGCATCTTCTATTAATATTTCGATGGAAATCTCATCTGAACTAGCATCAGTTATTCCGCCACTTTCCCCAAAATTCATCGAAACACAAGCAGTAGCCACAGAACTCCCAAAATTAAACTCGAAACACACAACAAATATTTCTTCCTCCTTTTCATTCCTTCTACTTGTGTCCTCTGAAACGGTCTCACCTCTTTTCCCAAGAAACGCAATATACAGATCTTCAAATCAAAAAACGTGAACAAATTTATTCTTTCTCACCTTTCTGCCCATCTACTTTACTAATAAACTATAGGTTGACCAACTAACCTGTCGCGTAGGGGATGAACATTTAAAAAAAGATGCGCTATTAGTCTTCAAGTTGTTATTTCTCTTTTCAATATGACTGATGCATTTCTTCTACAGGCTGCTATTTGTCTACAGTATGAGCGATGTTTTCTCTTACTAGTTTTTCTACAAGCACTTATAGCTTGTCTTCCATATGAATGATGTGCTTATCCTACACGTAGTGTTCAATGCACTCTGTCAAAGAACGGCAATCAATTTCGTGACTTGGTTACATTAATGGCTTCCGTCAATGGACTATTCCGTCCAAAAGATCCTTCTGGGGGGGTTTTACAGTTCTACTGCCACGATTACACAAAGATAGTGGACTCAGAAAAGCTGTTAATGGACCTCGTGAATTTCCAAAGGTCGTCTGTCGTCAGCAGAGGACGTGATATCTAAGAAAAGGGCATAGTGTTGCAAAACTTTCTTGTGTTCGTTGTGATGAGAGGTAAGCGACTGAAAAACACGAACAGCTCAACATTACTGCCTTTGTAAAATACGCGACTGAAATTCCCAATTTCTTTCAGGGATTCGCTAAGGTGAGTTCTAATTTACAAAGGGAGCTAATCCATCACTCATCTTTCAAGGAACTTCAGGAATCCAGACGTTATTAATCGTTTCAGTAATGACTTATTCACCTGACTAATGAGCAAATCCCGAGATTGCGAGGGGGATTCGAATCGGTAAGCGAATAAGACGTCATCATTAGCCGCAATTACTCCCTTCAGATGGCAGACGGAACAAACACCAAGAATTCCGCTGTTCATCATCCAAGCCGATGAACCAGTCTGCAGAGCGTGATGTACTCATCATACCCATCCCCCCCCCCCCAGTAACAGCCTTTCAACCCCTGCCATAACATTAACGGTCGTGACCCACTGTTCCATTCTCCCTCCCCTCCCCTCAGGTAGCAATTTCCGATCATCCGGCGCTGTGTTCCACATTATAGAATTATGTACACAGACATCACCCTCCAGCCTGACCTCTCATCTCGCCCATTCTCCTTAAGACAAACTTGGTGTTTTGATTCGCACACTAATACCACGGTAACATTACCGATATCAATGAAAGACACGAACAAAGAATCATCAAAAGAATTACAAGAATCACGGGCCAGATGTGGTCCGCAGCGCTTACTGATGGCAGGCCCGCTGTGCTAACAAAAGTAAGCAGTGCGGGTGAGCAGTGCTTACCATCAGTAATTAGTCAGATCATTTCCAGCTTTCAATACGTTTTCGCGAGGCACTGAATCCAGTTTTCAATTGTTTTATTCACAAGATAAAAAATCTCTTATTTCATGCTTGTTTTGGAATTTAGCAAGCGTTAAAAGTCTTCTATGGTTCCGTTTTGTTAACATGTAACCAGCTGCGCTTTATTTACCAATGGAGGTTGCTGAAAAATGAAATAAGTCAGGACAAAAGGCAAAAACCAATTCCGTTTCATTAGCTGAATTTTGTATAAAATATTTTTACGTACTAAGCAGTGTGGAGAAAATGTGGCAAACTCCGAGTATTATCACTGCGAATAAAGCAAAGATCTTTCTTCTTTTGCAAGTCTGCAGTTGAATAGAAAGCGTCTTCCCTTTCCATGTCTGTGGGTTCGAATCCCATCTGACATGTAAACAAACTAGTAGCACAACAATGTTAACCATTGTTGTGCTACTAGTTCACGAACAATGGGTAGTAAATACCCATCTCAAGAGGAATAAATTAGTCTTCCGAATTCTTCGCACCTCGCAGTACTCGTTCCTTATTGGTAGAACATACAAAAGAAACTTTGTATACTGTCAATGTTAGATTCCGACCGTACTTTTTTTTTTTTTTTTTTGGTGGGAGGGAATTAATAAATTAGCGAAGTTGTGAGAAATTGTTGGATTTTGTTAGCATTCTTGTTTTTTTTTAATTACTTCGATTTGTCACTAATAACATTGATAAAGAAGTAATTCTTCTTCCCAGATTCGCCACTGTTCAGCTGAAAGACATCCCTAAAGCGTTGAAATCAATATCATGCACTTCCATTCCTGAAACGCTTGATAAATCCATTGTGAAAAAACGTCTTCAGCGTTTTGTAGCGTATCTTTCCTGTGTTTTTTATATTATTTGTATCTTAAATAATTTAAGATTCTCAAGGATTAACAAAGCTGTCACAATTATATCTCATTTAAAATTCTACTATCAGTCTCTATATTACCATATGAAAATAAATGAACATTGATTTATGCAATCTTTATAAAAATAAATCTTTTTATTATCAAAATGATATGGAGAGAGGAGACACCTCACACTTGACCTTCCTCTTGCTCAGATGAAGCTCATCTTGGTTAAATCCGATCTCAAGTGGTCTTGAGATCGTTCAGTGAAAGAAAGAAAAAGTCGTCAATGGACATTTTAGTTCCTAAAAGATTCGATCTCGTTTTTTTTTTTCTAAAATTCTTTCCATCTGATCTTACCAGATCCTGAAACTAGAAGAGATTTCTCTTCTGAGAACTTCGAATATCTCTTGATAAATTTTCCCTCATTTGTAGTCAACATCGACATGTTACATCTTTTAGGAATTGAAAATTCATTTAGCTGTTTAATACTGTTTTCACATTTAAGAATGTCCTCCTCCCCCCAAAAAACTTAAAAAATCTTAGAGACTTGTTTGAAAAAGAATAATTAAAATGGCGAATAACAATTTATCTTGCTCTTACTGACTCATTCAGTAAGAGCAAGACTCATTCCTCCAGTCGTATTCTCAGGAAGCCACAATAAACAGAAGGCTAACAAATTTCTCATCTAGAAATACGTGTGTTACTCATGTACAATTGTATTGTAAGATTTGAACCATTCGTAAGCATAAGTTCTCTTTGAAATAAAAATTATTTCAAATACTAAATTCACTTCAGTCAATTTAATAGTTCTTATTCACGACCTTGTAGTTTTCATACTGAGGCTATGGCTAACACATTAGATTCCGCACACACATCCCTATACCGATCCTTATTCCTGCCTCCCTGCTCCCTTCCGATGACGTCGCAAAGCACGTGCGCACCTACGTCAATTTGCATATATGGTTCATCTCTTCTAGGATTCCGATGGATTTGGGGGGGACTCACAACATCCGTGCAGTGCGGGTCTCTGAATGAAATCGAAGTACGCCCTCTGGTGATCTCTTGTGTATCGCGATCTTCGTACTGTTTTGCTGTTTCTGGGATGTAATTTACATCCCATCTAATCCATCCTCTCAGAATCCCTTTATGGAGGTCGCCTACGCACAGGAATTGACAGGCTGCATGTGCGTCGCATACTTCTCGAGTCGGAGTGGAAAGAGGAGTCGAAATATCGCCACGGGCAGCTTTTGATAAGGAAATAGCTCCGGTTACCATGGAGACGCGTCTTGATGCGAAGCGTTTGCCGCGATAGTATGGTATTTATTTACACCTATTCGGCGACGACTTTATTCGAAGCCGCTTTAGCGCCGTCATAACAGACTTCCAAGCTTTTCTTTAGGGTGATATACCTGAACGAAATATTATCAGAATGAAACCTGCTCATCGCAAGAAGACGGGAGATGGAATTGCCGGGAAAAAACAGACGAGAATGAAGTGAAGAACGGAGATAAAAAAAAGAAAGCTAAAAGCAGAAAAGGAGAGGAAAGAGAGAGGTTGCTGAAAGGAAAAAAAAAAGCAAGAAGAGACAAGAACAGAAAGAAAGAGAGAATAAAAAAAAACGCCTGTATAAGAGAGACAAAATAAAATTCAATGTGTAGGTGGTGTGAGACGATTTGTGTATAATGAAGAGAAAGAAGAGAGAAGAAAGAGAAAGAACAAATATTTAAAAAAGACATACAAAGGAGGAGATGGAAAAGGAGACAATAAGAGATAAAAAGTACATCAAATAAGATTGCGGTGACAGAAAGAGAATGAGAGAAGAGATATATAACGCATCTGTAGGGAAACTCGCAGTCCCTTGTGTGTGAGTGTGTGTGAAATGCAAGAAGCAAAAGGAAGAGACAGGAAAGGAAGAAAGAATGAGATTATTGTTTATTTTGTTTAGGTGAACTTATCGCCTTTGTCAAAACCGGCTAGCTGGCCGTTAGATGAAAAGATCTTCTAAAGGTTCCTGGCATCCTAGACGGGATTCGAACCCAGATCTTTACAACCCAAAAGGATTCTTTCGATTGTGCTGTTCAGAAAAAGAAGAGAGAGATTACAACATCCTTAACAGATGACCGATAGAATGAGGAAGTGAAGATAACCACGAATGTCCTCGACTTTTTCAAGAGTACGCATGGAAATTCCAGAGATGTAATAACATGCGCATTTGGTTCCATAGTGCGGCGCGTGCATTCATAAAAGAATATTGCTATCCCGGGTGATGTCAGACGTTGATTTGCTGAGCGATAGGATTCTCTGTAGGACGTGATAACACTTTCGGAACAACTATAATTCGCTGTGGGAGGCTGAACAGAGTACGATTCAAAGGCGTGACGGGGCCAGCACCTACCCCCTAACATTACGTGGTACATGTGGGGTGAAAGGCCTCTCATATGTACCTAGGCAACAGGATGGGGAGGTCGGAGCTGTTTATATCACACTTTGTAGGGTGTGGCAGCTAGGGTTGCATATCCCCGTGTCTCGGCTATATTTTTGTACTGTGCAGACACACCCTCGGGCCCAGAGACCTACACAATGAAAGGTATGTCCCTGGAGGGCCTCTCTCATGCCACTATCTCGTAGGTAATTGATGGGCCGTCTCTTTCTGCCTTAGGCTAGTTACGACGTCTGCCGTTGCTCATCCTTTGTCAATCAGATGAGAATTTGGAGACATGAAATCGAGTAATCGTTCGCTGGAGTGGCGAGAAGGGAACAGTCAGATATGCTCGGGTTGTAACACATGTCCCAGATAAACAGGAAACATAATTAGTCTCTTTAATAGTGCAATAGTTGAGATGGTATTCCACCAGAGGGCTTCCCATGACACAGTAGCTCATGTAATTGGTGATTGACTTTTTGGCTGCATCACTGGCCTAGGTCATCGTTCACCGAGGGGAAGATATCTTCATAACTTTTTTTTTTTCACTGCGTGATTGAATAACTGTGAACCGCGAGGGTTTTGAATGTAAGAGAGCAAGTTCACTGTATTTTTGTAAACATCGAATCCTCTGAGCCATCAAGTACACCACTGTCCTATTCGTTACTCGATGCTTTATGATTGTTTTATAATTTCAAACCAAATTCATGGAATTTAATATTTAATGATGGAGTTTTACCCAGAATTCTTTGTGAGAAAAAATCCTCTAGAAATCATCGGAAAATACCGTGACACTCCTAAATGTATTACGGCATTTCAATTTCCAGCCTCAAAAGCTAATGAATTTTTAAAATTTTCGTGAGATTGCGTAAATTCTGAATTCGGAACTAGGCACAACATCAAACACTTTGAAGACATATCAGCAAATAGCTGAGAACTTCTCCAAAACATCTTAGCAAAGTAGTTAAATAGGCTAACCCACTTGACAACATGCAACTGAAAGAAATAATGAATTCACGTCTCGTGACCATCTAACAAATCCTCGAGTCAATTTGAATTGATTTTATTTCAATTTTTGCGAGTTCGAGCTTTGATTTGCTACCAAAGTACCTCAAGGGAGAAGAGGATCAGAGAAACTCATTTCAGTGCTTCTAATGGCCTCCCAGGGCAGAACAGCCAGTGCAGCTCAAAACGGATGTGGGAGGCAATTCCTCCCACTTGGGTGCATTACGATTTCCCCCGTAATTGAGCGACTGCCCTCTAAACAACGAAAATCGCTGAGCCCGCTAATTTAAAGCCTTTTAGTGCGGGTTTTGTTTGTGTGTTGTCTGTGAGCACGTGGAGCAGAAGACAGGCTGACATTTTCTCGGTCCAATTCAATTACCGAGTCCCTCCGCATTCTGTGCTCTCGATCACACCAATGAGTCCTCGGTGGTCGGCGGCGAGCGGGTCATCGCTGCTCTCTCCTCATTAGGAAGGCTTTTCCGAGCTCTCCCCGGGGGTCAATTCCACCACAGCGGCCAGTTAGTGGCCGTGCGTTCATGTCGTATTCGGCAGAGGAGTCGGGTCTTCGGGGGACCGCTAGGCGTAAAGGGTTTCAACCCGATACTCGGATAGTAAAGACGGCCATTTACGCAGTCACTAAGAACGGATCTCGAGGGACTACGAGAGGATGCTGGACCGATCGAATGTCCGCGATCCGACCTACTGGGAGGAGCGAGAAGCAGACGTCACAGTCCACAGAGAGATTCTGTTGTATGAAACTGACGTTCTACGACACCTTCGAGACGTCCACTCCCCCATTCAATCTCCCCTCCCCCAAGCATACCGAAGCATCTTTAGGTTGCCCAGTTCCGGACAGACCACTTGCGCAAGATGAGAATATACGGCAGCCTCTAACATCCTCATTCAATGTTTCTCTGGAGAGCTGCTCTTCCCAGTGTCACGCTTCCCTTTCCCCTCCCTTAGGGGTTCGATAATGCGTTCTCCCCGATATCTGCGCAGGCTCTTCGTCACGCAGACCACAAATAAAGGGGCTGTTTCCATATGAACTGCGAATAAAAGTTAATAACAAGAAAGTCTTCTACGCTAAACCAGCGAAAGTGTTGGAGCGTCCATTTCTCCTTCCGCTCTTCGGGTAGCGGGGCAAATGACACGCATAAAGGAGTTCGTAGCATTAAAAAAGAATACCGCTTCACAAAAATCATTTTAATCCGAAGTTTTAGCTCCTGTATAGTCATGCATATACGTGGAGGGGAAAAACAATTCCTTTTACCGATGCCCATAGCTACTGTATAAGCATCAAGCAGCTCGGGTTACTGCTTCGATTTTGGCGGCAAACTCATTCCATAACTTCCGCTATTCAGATGATATAAATGCGCCTGAGGAATAATCTGATTTACTTCACCTCATCGACGGATGGCAAGGACCATCCAAGAAATAACAGTCTATCAAACTTTCTCGGTTAATAGTGTGAAAGAAAGAAAAGAGTATTTTTAATGTTTTTTCTACTCTAATCGAAGCATCAGGAGGATGGGTGTCGGGGATAGTATCACTCTCCATTTTATTTACCACTAAATTTCATATTTTTTCTTGAATTATCGGAAGCAACACTGGCAACCTGCGGTTTCTTCAAGTAACAAGACAGCCAGATTAGCACCTCACCAGCAGAAAAAGTGAATGCCACTTCAATGTTGACTCCAACTTACCAAATGTCAAAATTGAATTCATGGCAACTTTTGAATGCAGAGAGGGGAAACACATAATCTAAGCGGCATATTGTATCTTACGATAGACTGAAGTGTATAATGATGGGTTTTTTCCTCATAATCTAGAATGAGATTTTTTCTGTTGTCTCAGAAACACGAAAAAAAATATTTTCTCATATTTTTCAGAGAAAAAGAACTCTCAGTAATAACACACCAGGGAAGCAACTGAATTAACAATTAGCATCCAAGCAGGAAAAATATATAGAAATAATCAAATTGTTGTATAACCTATCTCGACAAATGAGAGAGTTCCTCATTGATAGAAATTTACTAAAAGTCTTTATTAAATTTATTAAATATAAACTTTATTTTTCTGTGTCGAGTGCACTTCACTGCACTGTTTGAATCCATTGCTTGAGGGTTATGAAACTGAAGGAAAAATCGGCATCATTGAACTCGAACATTAAAATTAATTGATAATTGCAGATGGCAACTCAAAACTGACCCTGACCAGAGAAACTTTCCCCAAGCTTTAGCGAGAACGAGACAAACCATTTCGTAATGTTCCCACTCCAACTAGATTTGAAAAACTCTCTTCGATACCTTTGAATCGAATATCATCCTGAATTTGGAACGATAAGGCGACCTGATTCATGTGTAGGTTGCCTTATAAATTCCATTTCACTAAAACGAACTCCATTGACAAATGCGTCTCTGTTTGCTAAGTCGCCGATTGTCTACACAACTGTAATTAATCGCTTGCCAGAAAATCATCCTCATGTTAGAGGCCGCATTGCTGACCTTTGAGTTTTCGTGTTCGATCGGAACGTGTCACAGAGAAGGACACTCGGTACTACACACACAGTCCAATGTGCTGCAAGAAGCATTTCCCAAGGGGTGCGAAAGGCTACAGAGCTAACGTGATTCCGTTTTTCGTGTTACCATGACAACGGCATCCCTCGAGATACAGTTTAATCGCGAGGTTCTCCCTGGCCTCCAGCGGAAAACAAACAGAGACGAAATTAGACCTACCTTTGCAACCTCGAGTTCTACCCGCCCTTTTCCCCCATCCTACTTTCTCGTGTTTATAGCATTGCTTCCTTTCTTTTTCTGGGGAGTTACTCGGCACTGTGAACTCGGGCCGTGTCGCAAGGCCCTGCGGGATGCACGAGGCCACTGGAGACATCCGAGGCAGCTCGACTTAATATGTCTCCAAATCAGAACGTGCATGCCTGCCTGCCTGCCTTTTATTAGCTCTACACACGGGCACTGACTTGGGTGCGCTGACAGCACAATGGCAGACTCGATAAAAATGAAGTCCTTGGAAGAGGAAATAAGCTGGCGCATCGTGACTCGGGACCTTTCGTTCAAGATTAGAATCGAAGGACAGGATTCGGAAATGAAGAAATTACTTAAATTTAAAAGCCTCGTTAGAACCTCGATCGTGTGATTAATTGAGCTGTGGATCGGGGAAGAGCTGACGCGAATTACAATGTTCGGTACGTGTGTTCAACCGCAACCAATTATTCAACGATGTTTATCGATGCGAAAGTAGCCAATGAGTATTAGCGCCAACAGATGTGATTTAAATTCGTCAGCTCAAGAGTCATCGTTGTCCGGCATGATGAGAGGATGCGCAGAGGTCAGGATAAGAGGTTACACGTGGTAGGAAAGCCAAACTGTTGGGAAGATATCCGATTGGTCGAAAGAATCGTAAAAACAGGGATCAGTACTATCGTGTTGCTAATCAGCAACTACTTCAGAAATCACTGTCTCCCCCCCCCCCCTACACACACCCCAACTTATAACATTGAGGTTCTATTTGTGATGTGATTGCATTATGCCAATAAAAGACTTTGAAAATGTCGTGAAAACTACTTTATCCCCTCTTCTCCTCCCCTTCCTCTGCGGTCTCCAACCCCAGGGATGATTTCTATTCCTTATTTTACGGTGTGTGGAGCCAACAAAACCGTGACAAGGAATAAAAATTCCACAGTACTTCCAAATTTCTAAAATACTTAATGATACTTTTTATTTTAAATTTACTTAAGAAAATAAAAACGAAAACAAACACTATAGGAAAAGAATTTTTCTCATTGTTTGCTTGATATATAAAAAAAAAGTTCAGTTTGGAAGAAGAATGCTTTAATAGAGTCCTTTACTTTAATTCTATCAAAGAAAACTCATCATCATCGTGTAATGTGCAGTTGCAAGGGACAATGAGCATGCTTATTGCTTACAGTCTTCAGTGTTTCTGACTTCATCTGACCCCTGTAAGTAGCAGACTACTTTATGGACGAAGAAAGCACGGTATCCACCCGAACTCCGTTGGGATATGGAAAGATATTGGCGACAGTCACAGAGAAATTGCCTTAAGGGCTGACCCACATCAAATTTATTGGTTGTCCTGCTTTAGTCCCTTGACTATTATGGACCGGTTCCTTAGAGGCCAGCTATTGTTTTGCGGTTTTTATCAATCAAAGCATTTTTTTTTGTCTATTTCATCATGTACCCACTTAACTTGGAGCTTTAAATCGCGTACTTTCATTAACTCCAGTTTACAAAAAATAAAAGACTTTGAAAATGTCCTAAATTCCCTAAAGCAGACATTGATTGCAATATCCGGAAATGTTTTAGACAAAAATTCGTCATGAAAGCATTATCTTAATTGTTTCCAGTATTTTTGAGACACAGATTGAGAAATACAACAAACCACTTCTTTCATTTGTTTAGTCTCGTTTTGGAGCTTCCTGGTGCAACCTTCAAAATACCAAATGCGAATACCGGATAATGCGTTGACGTAATACTGATGGAATCTGCATTTCATCCGCAGTGGACACACCAATCTGCATTTCATCTTCAGGTGTCTCTCGATATCTGCAAGGGATCGTTCAAGGTTGAATCCTGTTCATATTAGTGACAAGATTAAAATAACAAAAGCTCGTGTCATTATGGAATGGATGCTGCATGCTTCACGGCTTCATCGGTTCAAAATTCACCGACTTGATTCCTTCACACAGAGTCAAGCAACACAATAAATTCGCAAAGATGGAATTGCAAGCATAGAGATAAAAAAAAAATAGAGATATCATTCATTAATCACAGCAATTACGTGCTCATCGCGGGGTAATCATCTCACGCGGTTGAGATAATATTCGCGTATAATTCTGCAACATTTTGATCCAATCAAATGCAAATAATTATTGTCCGGTTAAAAAGAAAGAACTTACTCGAAAAAATCCAGTAAGCACACCTATGATCTGATTTAATCCAGCTCCACACACAAAGAGAATTCCGTTGTTATATGAGCAGGCTGTTCGTATTGAGACGAACGGTTGCAGAAGATGGCAGGTATATAAAACGATGTTAAATCGCAAACTTTTTTCCCCCGTATTTTGTTTTTCGGTTAGCCGATTCCTAACGACAATTCTCCACGTGCAAGACGTGTGTGCCTCTTATCTCTTCGACCCTACTCGGGAGCTATGCAACAGGATTGATAGGATCGCTGTCACGAAGTTAATCTGCAAACAATTTTTCCTCTGATGGCCATCATGAAAAGTCTTAAGATACGCCTGATTTGAAAAGAATATCGAAGTACTCTTTAAGAAAAAAAAGGGGGGAGGGGAGGGGAGAAGATATCCCACCGTGGGAATGTCGTCGTGTATTCCGGTGACGCGTTCAGCATACGGATCTGATATTTTCCGATTAACACGAAGAGCGAGAGAACGTAGCACCCCCCCCCTTCACTTTTTGCACACCGAGAGCTCTGCCAATTCGTTGTGGTCCGTCTTGAACCCGCACTAAAACAGACGAGACAAGCAGTCATAGAAGCCATCCGACTGCTCGTCAGGGTTAACAGGGTTTCCGTAGCCAGACAAATCGATAGCACCGCCAACGGGAATGTTTCTTCATACACGATTGGGAAATGAGAACGTGGCCGTGCAAACTCGAAGTTCAATTTTGCCGTGGTTTAGTGTTCGTTCCTGGGGGTGTTGGAATTTTGTCCGTTTTTAAAGAGTGCCAACGCCATACGAACATGATAATCATCTCCACGCGCACGAGCGCACGCACACACAATAATAACGCCTTTTAAATATTAATTCTAAGTAGGTAAAGCCCAGAATGCATCCGTCCCTTATTTCTGACTGCAGTTCCCGGAAAGCCGTGCGAATGTCGCGCGGTAATTTACATGACTGTGGGGGATCTGGCCGTTGTCATGGCAACGTGGTCCCAAGACGGCGGCCATTCATTTCCTCCAGATATACTTAATAAATAAAGTCCCCAGAGGGAGCTTCAACACAAGAACGCACACACACACACACACACATACACACAGACTGAGTGCATAATTTGCGCCTTCTTTTCTTTTTTTTTTTTCTCTTCTGCCGCTCCTCTCCGACGCCTCATTACGGCCAGCGGTGCGGCAAGGTGGGCTCAGCAACCATAAAGGCAATGAAATGACAAATTTCTAATGACGGAGCTTCCCGAATGGAACATCCGGGCAAGTCATTAAAGAAACTCGGCAATCTTTGACTAAGTAAAAAGCAGGTACGGTCGACTTTATGAGCCGCATGCTCGTCGGGATCCCAGAGGGACCCCCTCCGATGGTTTACTCGACGTCCGCCAGCAGTAATCCCGCCTCATTCGTCCGCGGAGATTAAAAGAGGATCCTTTCCGATGGCGCGAGAGAGCTCTCTGTATGCATACTTGCTCTTAAAATCAAATAATTCCATCATTCTCTCTCTCTCTCTCTCTCTTTCCTCCTGTAGCGGCGCTCTGCGACCCTACACCACGTTGCCGTAGCCTGAGGAAGAAAAGAGTTAGCGGTCTATAGGGAGGGGAAACTGGCCCGTCACTGTGTGCTGTCATTTAGGCGTTGGTCCCTCGATCCCCAGGCGGCAGTGCATGAGTTTCGGGTAGCAAATTAAGATGGGCACCCGGGGACCACCGCCAGAAAATGGGTTGGGCTCTGGAGGAAGCTGATGTTAATGGATTCGGCCCTAATGGCACGAGTAGAAACTTTACGCTGCGTGGGAGGAAAAATAGCCTCGTAAAAAACCAGTATGTGCATTGCTGTTTGTGCGATGCAGAAAGAGAGAGTCAGCCAATAATTCAGGTTAATAATGTTTTTTTAGAGATGCACTCATTGCGACTGGAGGCTTCAAACACTCCACCCCAAGAAGACATGACGCTCAGAAAGAGCTGCTCAGTAGTGAGTGATTATGAAATTCTCCACATTGTCATCTGTGGGGAATAACACAACAGGAATTCCCCACATATCATTCCTCAGATTCCCAGTTTCCCTTAGTTGTCTTGAAGCTAAAGGCAGATAATATAAAAAAAAATTCTGATTCTTTTGATATTGTAATTTTCAGGATTTCGAAGATTCGTGTCCAACAAATAACCAGCAGTTCAATGGACGAATCACAGCTGCAGGGAGGGAGGGGAATGTCAGTTATTTCTGCCAAACATCAATACCTCGGTTGGAGCGACTGATCTTACAAGACGATGACTTCACCAGCATCACAATATAACAAAATCAGATTTACCCACAAACCATTCTGCCTCACGTTAGGAATTCAATGATTCCAGTCCACCAGAACAGAGACTTATTGCTGCCTAAACTGGGAGAGAGGGGCATCCTCGAAGAAATCATCAAGGATATCCAGTGCTTTAATGACAGTTTAGACCGCTTTATAAAGAAGCAGTTACAGATATTGAAATGTCAATCTCGAGTAGTACCACTACATAAAATGACCAGCTGAGCAATCTCATATTCTGCCATGCCAGACTAAAAAAAAGGCATTTTTTTAAACAAATTGAAGAACAATCAAAATATGAGAGGATGTTATTTTTGAAATCACTAAGGCACTTTCTGCTAACAGTCTTCAAATAGGAAAGGTGACCAGATTTTCAAATAATTTTACTGTTTTATTTGTGGTAACTTCTGTTCAGTTATAATAAACTAATAAAAAAAAATAGCCTCTTGGCTCTTTATTGTGAACTAATTATGTTCAAATGTAAATTTGCACTTTTCCCATTACCAACAACAGAAAGACGTATCAGCAGTAAAGCCAGTGAAAGAGTCCGAATCTATCTAAAATCTATGTAGCAGTACTTTTCCTTAATTGTTTCATTATTATTGCTAGTTTTTAAAAATTTAATAAAGATATTCTGAGAAAACTACACTGCTCAAAACAATTAAGGGAGATATTTTAGTTTCTGTCGGATAATTATACATTTCTGCAAATAATTATAACCATTGGTTACTTTATACATGAATAAATATTTCTTACTTATGGAGATATTGTTTAAATAATCGATATTTATTACAAATTTAACAAATTATACATTTTAGCGTGAAATAATTTTAACAAGAATAGCCAAAAACGCTTTTGTGAATTTTTTTCAATAGAGCATATGGTCTCCATTAACAGCCAAAACAGCGGAACATCTTGATTGCATGGACCGTATAGGATGATCAAACAGTTCTTGTGGGATATTTCTCCACTCTTCTGTGAGAGCAATTTCGAGTTCTTGAAGCGATCGTGATGGGACCGCGCCTACCTAAAGCATCCCAGGCATGTTCGATTGGATTACAATCCGTTGAAACAGGCAGCCCAGTCCATTCGTTCAATACCTTCTTCCTCAAACCACTCTTGTACTAAATTTGCACGGTGTGGACGAGCATTGTCATCCATAAAAATGAATTCTTGGCCAATTGTAGCAGCATATGAACGAACTATAGGTTTCAAAATCTCATCGCGATACCTTTGGGCTGATAAAATAGAGATCAGTATGGCCACCTATACTTATCCCATACCATCAAACTGTGGATTATTTCTTATTCCACTTTCACGCCATATCAAGATACGTCGGTTCTCTGGTTGCAGACCGAACCTGGACTCATCACTAAAAAGTACACGATTTGTCCAATTGCGGTGTTCCTGTGCGCAAATCTTCGCCCTGTTTTATGATTTGGAGTAAGTGGAATGCAAACCATTGGTCTTTACCCATATAAACCTATGACATTAAGACGATTTCAAACATTTCCCATCTCCAAAAAGCTATTCCAAAGTACGCTTTGAGATACACGACACGCTTGAGAGACAACTTGCTGCGTTTGTCCAGCTTCTAATCGATCAATGGCTCTCCAAGCCATGGATTCCAGGATATCGTGTTGCGCTGCCATTTTTAACAAACTAATGGATGGTAGGTGACGCAAGTTTCCAATTGAAGTGATAATTATGCATACTGTGGAAGTGAGCGCAACAAGCCACGCTTTTATACCTCCCACATGCTAATACGGCTAAGAAACATTTCGACAAGTCTTAACACGATTTTGTACGGAGTTGCGTGTTCTACACTGTTGTATATTAAGAATATTTTAAAATAAATGTGTTACATTTGTAAATTATTTTTATAACTTTATAATTTACAAGAAAACGAAAATTTCCCCTAATTATTTTCAGCAGTATATATATACGAGATTAATGTGATCTAGGAAACAGAAAAATAATAACCCTTTTCGAAAAAAAAAAAATCTTTCGTAAATCTCTGATTTCATTTATTTTCAATTTCATCTGAATATTTTATTTCCAATCTACAGTTATATTTTATATTTGAGTAAAGTACTAAAGATATACCTGAAATTGAATACATCACACACTTTGGAGTAAACGCTTTTAAACTCAATTGACAATGGCTAGCGTTCCAATACTCTACCTACAGTGCTAACGTACTGGGGTTATAAACCTCCAGCACATTAGTACGTCGGTAGAATAAAATAAGGAATTTTGCTCTTTAGACCAAACACGGTGCTGCTTCAATATATTTCAATGCTTACACTGGCAGATGAAACACATCCTGCCATGTTTTTGAACTTGTAATTACTTTACGATTGTCGTAGGAAACCACTCCCTTCAGCTAAAATGTATTTAATGAAAGTGATCTGGTGCGTTTTAAAATTCGTATTTAGCCTTCGAATTAGTGTAGAAAGAAAATCAATCTATATTATGGTGGGTTCTATCTGTATGAACCCAAGTACGAAATCTGAAACATTCTTGGACACGCCCAACAAGGTACAGAGATCATAACACATACACACATACACTGTCCCTACCTGCTATGCATTCCTGGTTTAGGTGCTCCAGAAAGTTGGCCAAGCTGTCAACGCTGGTGCCACACCTTCCACATTTGTAGCGATCCCCGTCATTCGCCAGCTGGCCCTCTATTCAGACAAAATAAAAGAAAAGAAAAAAGAAAACACGCATAAATTATCGGAGGAAAAAAAATTTGTTCTTCATTGTTCATTCGCCAACTTTTGCACGCTTATTAACAGCCACGTTCACATCTCATTAAGATATCGACAATCCTATTTCTTAGATATTTTTATCACCCTCAATCAGACAGCAATCAACCTTAACGAGACCTGAAAACATAGTTATGTGGGGTAGCCTTCAAACACCCACACGGACACACAGATCACAAAAGTCCCACGGTGTTCTGTAGGAAGTCTGTCTGCAATGAACTTTTGACCAGCTTAAAGAAAGAAATCTATTTACGATTATAGCGAAAGAAATAAAGGGACTTTTTGTTAAATGCTTGATTAACAGCTTACAGAAAACCCTTTCGAATCCAAACAGCGATGCAAGGGTACAATAGAAGAATTCAATTCTCCTATTGTAATTATCTACACTCTCGACAAGTCGTTCCAATGAAAAGCAAATAGTACATTTAGGGAGATGAGATTTAGTAATAAAACTTCCTACCTTTTGTGGTCCGAGGAGTAATATAAAATATTAAGCAATCGAGGAAAGTTAAGCGCTAGTAAGAAACCTTGCAGAATGAGAGAAAAGATGTTCATCAGCCTTCGTGACTGTATGACAGGTTTGTGGGAACATTAATGCTATATATGTTAGCAATTGTATTCTCCACTACTCCACAGATGCACCGTAAAAATCCATTAGGAAAAGTCAACGACAGATTAATGACCATATAATTTGAGTACCTATGCTAATAGGCTAAAAAGTTTCAAAAAACCTTGTTATGCAAATAAAGTAGACAAACAGAAGACCCTGAAATTGGAATAATGAGGCAAAAGAAACAGGAACTGGTGCATTTGTTTGCCATTTCTTTTTACTTCCTTTACACGCAACTAACATTCATTAATCTTATCGTATTCTTCAGTAGCATTGTCAGACAGGGTTACTGTCTTATCGATAAAGGCGTGGGCTAAAAACTCGACTGAAAAGAAAATCAAAATTTTGTTTATGAAAGAAAATACTGGAAATTCAATATCTGATATAATGAGCTGTTTGGAGTATCGAAGTATACATAGACATACACCTCTATTTTAGAATAATGCCACAGTAGGGAGGGAAAGACACACACACACACACACACACACACACACACACACACACACACACACACACACACACACACACACACACACACACACACACACACACACACACACACACACACACACACACACACACACACACACACACACACACACACACACACACACACACACACAGAGAGAGACTTACTTCTAACCTTGTTTATCTGATTTTTGGAAACAACCATCACTCATTTTTTTTATTCATTATTAACTCAAAGAAATTAATCAAAGAAATATTCAAAGCTTTAAAATAATATGGTAAATCTTCTACTAAATGTGGACTTCTTTATATTAAATTGCAATCAAATATTTCTTATGCAGAGGAATATTTGTCTCTTTAGCGTCTATTCCTTAATACATATTTGTACTCAGTATCGCATTTGCCAGAGTTTGCAAGGGTGTTCTGCTCAGCTATGCGGTGATTTTAATGCTAATCCATATGACTTGTTTGAATGTCACTCTAATCCTATTCTAATAATTATTCTAAGCAGAGTTAAACAAAAGTTTCCTCAGAATATTATTATTATTATTATTATTATTATTATTATTATTATTATTATTATTATTATTATTATTATTACCGCAAGAGGCGCGCAAGGAGTCATTTAGATGAAATTCATTCACACTATCTGCACTCACCACCTTCAATGGCAAGCCATTGCAATGAGGCACCGCTCTGGTCGAAAAAATTCAGCTCTCATCCCTTTGAGTGCATTTGAGGGATATATACATATCCCACACACGAAAGGCAAAAGAGTCTATAGCAAACGAATGCCGTGTGAGAGCGTGGTCAGGAATAGAGTCCTTTGGAAATGCTTAGTGAGGGAGACTGTTACACAGAATTGAGGCGAAAGAAATGAAAGATAACTGGGAGTAGCATGTTCGGTGAGTATTCAGTTCGATTGTAAAAGGATGCTGAGCAGTTGTAGTACGACTTCCTGTAGATCTAGCAAAAATATGAGGCATAATGGATGCCAATTCAGTTGAACAATGCCCATAGAAGAGTCACAATGCAGAAATAGATCTTCTACGGGATATTGGCTGAAGAGAGTCTGTAAGAGAAATGTCATTTTTCAACCGGACTGCCGTTTTCTGAACCGCATCAAGAGATTTTAGGGAGGTCTTAGGTGGACCATCCCATTCATGAGAACCGTATTCCAATGTTGGTCGGATTTGGGATTTGTACAGAGTAAGCAACTGTTTAAGAGTGAAGTACCATCTTGACGATATGACGTCATATGAGCAGGATGAGTTGTGAGTGCTGTCATCAGCAAAACAATGAATAGGATTTCCAGTCAGGAGAGCTGGTCATTTATATAAATCAGGAAGACGGTGGGTGAAATGACAGAGTCCTGAGGGACGCAGCAGTAAGAGGAAAGTCTGAGGAGAGAATGCCATCCACCATTACACATATGGAATCGATCTGAGAGAAAACTGGAGATCCTTTTACACGGGAACGAAAGCAGACCAAATGGTTGTAACTTGTTGCCATCATTTGCATGCCAGACCTTATCAAAAGCCTTGGAAATGTCAAGAGCAACAGCACAGGTTTCTTCAAACCTTTCCATGGAATGGTTCGAAATCTGAGTGACGTAAGCCAGGAGATCGCCTGTGGACCTAGCGTGGCGAAATCCACACCGGTCGTCACTAATTAGATAGCAGTTCTCAAGGTTTTGAAGAAGTTTACTACTGATAACCTTCTCCATTAGAGAAAACTGATGTGACAGTAATAGGTCGGTAACTTGATGGTACACATTTGTCTCCTTTTTTGGGGGAACTGTAAATGAGCTTCTTCAATGGTGAAGGATGGATATTAGCTGAGTACAGTGTAGTGAATGGTTGATAGAGAGCAGGTATTAGTTCAGGAGCACACGTCTTTAGCAAAATGGGCGGAATTCCATCAGGACCGCCCAGATGCTACAAAGAATAACAGATACTACAAAGGTAGTATCTAATAACTTAGATACTACCTTTGTAGTATCTAAGTTATTCAAGTTTCTTTTGATGCCTTTCTTTTGAGGTCAGGAGGCAGAAGTTGCAGTGTGCTAGGCAAGGAAGGATATAATTTGTCATGGTCATCTATGTAGGAGTTAGAAGGGGAGAATGAAGTCATGACAGTAGGAAGTACAGATGGATAAAAGTTGCATCCAACGGCTTTGGTCAGGGACCAGAAGTCATGACTGACTGTGGCACAAACAGCGAGTTTTCTACATTTATCTTTTTTGAATTTAGGTTTTGCCCTTTTAATGTTGGTTTTACAAGTGTTACCCGCTACTATGTAGGCTGTGAAGAAGCTGATGATTTGGTCTCAAGCCACTTGTAAAAGACTGTTTTTCTTGGCCAGCCCTAGCACACTTTTTGGAGAGCATGTTAGATGTGGGTTGGGGAATTTGAACAGAGTGAGAAATAAAAATTTTCATTCCAATACGGATTATTTATGTGATAAGATGACAACAGGTATCTGCATGAGAAGAATGAAAACGGCAGTATGACCATGGAGAAGAGGAGTAAAAATCTCTTTCGAGACTTTTACTCCTCTTTTTCTCAGAATCGTTTTCAGAATTGGGAGAAAGGTAGAGACAGCAGATGAATGAAACAAAATGTTGTAAAGAAATTCTCACATCATTATTGTGAAAATTTGGTGGTATTTCACATCCTTTGGCAAGGAAGGAGTCATAAAGGGTGTAATTTGCACAGTTAAGATGAGCTGTGGTTGATTTATTAGAAATTTGAGGTTCAGTGAGAAACAGCACATCAGGTTTGGATGACTGAAGATGATGGTGCGCGTCATTCAAGTTGACGCCACAGATGTTTGCAAAGTGAATAGAAAAGATTTGTGCTTTGTGTGATTTTCAAATAATATATTTCAATTTTTTTTTTTTTGATTTTAGAGAGATTTATTTTTATTATTATTTTTATTTATTTATTTGTTGAACTGCAGAGGCTCTATACCTATTTAGACTTAGTTTCATATCTAAAGTTACAAACATTGAAGAACAAAAGAAAGGGAAACATATTCTGGGAGAAAAGAGACTCTTGAATATGTTGTCTATATAGAGAGTTTCATTTTCCAACTACAACGTGGCCTCGACAGTGTCCCCACAAACTATCACACGGACTCTCTCCACAGGCACTACCGGCAGTGTAGTTGGTAGCAAGATTATGCGCCATTTGATCAGGAAGATCAGGAAGCCTACTAAAAGACGTGTCGACATCTGGCTTGGTCCCGTACATTAACTGGCGACCAGTCTACTGAACTGCTTTACTGCTGTACCCTCAAAAGTGGAGAAGCTACTGGATCCATAAAGTATGTCTGGTATAACCTCGAAAGGTATCTCTTACATGCACGTCGAAAGTTAGGGGGAGATTACCCTGCGTATCTTTGGATCATAATCAAACAGCAGCTGTACGTCTCTTTTCAAATCTTTCCCAATGTCAAAGGATTAAATAATAATGGGCCGAGAACTGATACACGGGACACCACTTATCTAATATCACCCAAACTAATAGTTCATAACCCAATACCAAATCCTCTAACTTACGTCACAACTTTCTATGTCGTATCCTATCAAAAGCCTTGGCAAAGTCCAGAAGCATCGCGATGTATCCATTTTCTTTGCCTACCTTAACTATAACTTATTATAAAATCTGAGTAATTTACTCAAACATTTACTCATAATTTACTCAAACATTACCTTTTGTTAGTAAACGCATGCTGTTCATTACCAATTATTGATTCTCTGTGAACTCATTTCTGTATGTTTACCAATCACTTCATCACCACCCTAGAGATACTAACAGTTGACGATACTTTTCTATTTTACTTTTTTAACAGAATCAGTTATGTAAAAACAGTACAAATTATTATTAACCCACTGGATGTCACAGTTAATGGCATTGAATGACCTTTGCTTCTTTGAATGTCATTAACAAATTCAAATGAGATGGTTATAGTTCTTCGAAATATAAAGAAAACACATTCGGAATTTAATCATGCGGAGTTCGTTCACCAGTATGTGGAATTCACACCTGTATTTCTTTGATCAAAAAATTCCTAAAAGTGATTAATGAAAAAACGTTTTATTTATTTATTTTTTATATATAATTGAATGCTATATGGTCTAAAAATATATCCAAGAATTGAGTTTTTATATGCAATCAGTTCATAGCTGACGTCCTACCTGGTAATGAAATTACTTCTCAATTGGAGTAGTAATTTCTACATTTAAGTCAATTCTCGGAATTGATATCAACGAGTTAAAACGCAAAGTAGTTTGGTTTTTGTTCTGAATTCACATAAATCGCACAGAATTAACTTCACGTTCAGTGTGAATCACAAGATTTCAACGCATGCGCCAATGAGAAACAATCACCCATGAGGTGATAAGTAGGACGTCAATTTTCTTGTTTTGACCAGTATAATTATGGTAATTATATGGTAGTGCTGTTGTGAATTATAATAAATAAAAAAGGAAAAGTAATTTTCTGACCGGGAGAAAATACAGCATCAGACATCGTGCATCTGCTATGGTACTAACGAAGCCATCAACACAAATGAATTTCGATTAATAGTTATGGAAACGAATGCTATGCAAAACATTGTGGCATATATAATTAGGGGAGACCTTGAGAATCTTATTTGAAAGGCATGCATGTTATTACTGCTTCGTTTGCAAATCTGCAAATTACAAGGGCGAGATTAGTTTTCACTTCAGAAGTCTGTGATTCGCCGCCCAGTGGTATGTAACAGGAATCTTTAGACATACTTTGTTATTAGTGTTTCTAAGAAGAAATACCTGGGAAAAGTAAAAATATAGTTAACAGGACATCGATTTAGTAAGGCGATATAGTGTCAAAGAGACGTCCCAGTAGGTGTCTACCAAATAAAGGTCGGTGCACGGACCCTCTTGAAATAGCTTTCCATATAGACACACAAAAAAGAAGGGCGTCTTGTAATGTATTACGCAACATTATAGTTGCAGGCAGCAGAATTCTGCAGAATTGAAAAAAAAAGCAACCTTTTTGAGAGTTGTTGACGACAACGTACGGAGAATTAAATTTCCAAGATTGTACAAATTTCCAAACGGGGATGAAATTCTTCGGGGTATGTTCTTAAACAGTTACGACAACTTATCTTCAAGCCTCATAAGAGCAAGTTACATGAACTGGACCGTTCATCCCAAATGCGCTTCATGAGCTAAATAGCAGGCACCGTAAATTTCAGGAATGAGTTCGGATTTCCTGGCATCTAGAGCTTGCTCAGTAAATTTTGTGTGTGTGTGTGTGTGTGTGTGTGTGTGTGTGTGTGTGTGTGTGTGTGTGTGTGTGTGTGTGTGTGTGTGTGTGTGTGTGTGTGTGTGTGTGTGTGTGTGTGTGTGTGTGTGTGTGTGTGTGTGTGTGCGTGCGTGCGTGTGTGTGCGTGTGCGCTTAAATCAAATTATTCTCATTCTGCAATGTGCAGAGGACTATATATCTACAGACTATATATCTACGCCTTCTACAGACACTATATTCTTTGGATGTCTGGGAAGGATGAAAGCACTCCTTTTTAAATTACAGGTAGATGAATGACTATCATCCATACGTTTTACCATATATATATATATATATATATGGTAAAAATAAAAAATTCCACCAACTGAGATCCTGTATGATCCTTTCAGAAGTGTGTAAGTCTCAATCATGTTGCCCCTCTTTCTCCTGTTTGCTAGTGTCTCCAGTTCTCAACCTGTGTTCACGATCAGTATTCCACAATCCTGATATCATTTCTAACACTTTCCTTTGTACTCTGTCCATTGTACCAGAATCACAACGGACACCAGGAGATCTGACCTGCGCACAATACAATAGTCCAAGTGAGATCTTATCAAGGCCCTTTAAAGAGGCAAAATGACATCATTAACTTCACATGAGAAAGTTCGTTTCTACATTGCAATTATCTTTTGAGTTGTATTTTCAATCTACTTCATCTACTTCAACTTGCTATGTACTAACACTCCAAGATCCCTACCCTAATCAGTTTCTTCTAGCACAATCCCACCAATATAATACGAAACTGGATATCTAATCGCACCAAACTGCATGACTTTGGTGTGATTTACTGAAATTGAACTGACATCCATTTTCCCATGCCGACAATTCCAGCCTATTTAAATCATTGTGCAAGTACAGCATATCACTAGAATTGCCTTTGCATCATCAGCAAATAGCTGTATGTCACTTGTCAAATCCGTCCCAATATCATTAATGTACAGATTGAATAACAGTGGACCAAGGACTGATTTTTGTGTTACATCACTAGTTTTTATTATTGTTGTTATTATTATTATTATTATTAATCTTTGTACTGGTTATGGGCAGTACTACCCTTACATCACGTCCAGACTTAATATAGGCCTAAGCCTTTACAAAATGTTTTACCCTATGCCTGTTTCTAGTTATCATTGTAGTCATTCTCTGGTGGCAACGCCATGTCACCAGTGTGCCCTGTAGGGCCCTCAAGGAAAATCTTGCACACTCACATTTCCCGTTTACCACTTTTTGATATCTGGCAGATATCAAAAATTCATGCTAATATACTTGTATTATAATTCAAACCCATATTCTCTAATTTATGCAACACTCTTCCATGCTGTATTCTGTCAAAAGCCTATAACAAAATCCAAAAGTATGACGGTGTATCCATTCCCCGTGTGTAGGTTAATAGTAACACTATTATAAAATGTGAGCAACTTGTTAAAACATGACCTTCCCTTAGTAAACCTATGCTGTGTATGGCAAAGCAGACATTTTCCGTCAACCCATTTCTGTATGCGAGCCCTAAGCAATTTTTCCTAAATCTTCACCACCATTCTGGAGATACCGACTGGTCGATAATTGGATAGATCGGTCTTTGCACCAACCTCGTACAATGGAATTACTATACATTTTTTCCATTCCTGCGGAATTTTTCCTGTTCTGAGATACAAATTATATAGCCTGGTCAAACTCATAGCCAGTTAAGCTGAACACTCTTTTGCCACACATGCTGATATCCCATCAGTCCTCTTTGCTGAATTTTTATTCAATTTGTGCAACAGCTCCACCTCCTCTTCGTACATCCGAGTTTCTTCAATCAGTGAAGTGGCAGTGAACTCAATGTTGCGTACACCAGGTTGACAGCTTTTAACAAAATAGGCACTCATTAGTTAAACAACCTTTTCTGCATCTGTCACCCTCATACCATCTGCATTCAGAACAATTATTCTTTCGTATTCAATCTTTCCTTTACTTGCAGCATATGGATAGAATTATTATGGATTGTCTTCAGCTTACAGAGACAGTTTTTTTCATACTCAGACTTAACTTTTCAGACAATAGCTTGACTATTCTGGCCTGCTGATTGTAATTTTCATAACGGACATCATCCTTATGTACACGGTCTTCCTTCCATTTCATCAGTTTCTTTCGAATCTCTTGCTTAATGAGATCACACATCCGTTTGAATCCTACCCTATTTATTCTTCAAACTCTCGGGACACATCCTGATATTGCATCATTTAAGTATTTTTAAATACTTCCCATACACTGTCGATATTCTTCTCATCATACCATTCCGCTGAACTCAGTATACTCCTCACTTGTTCATAATTTCTTGTTTGTAGTTCAGCATGTAACCTTTTCTGAATGGGACATTCATAAACTTAGTCACTTCCCAAGTGAGTACCGCATGATCACTGTCACCAACCAGAAGCAGCATAGTTATGTCTTTAACTGAAATGTCCTCTGACACTATAATCAAATCTAGCACTCTTTGACCTCGAGTTCCTTCTGTCACTTGCTGCGTGACGAAGTTGCCCCCCAACAGTGCAATAAATTCAGTTTCATTCTTCTCATGAGATTTTACTGCTGCCCAATCAATATTTGGATAATTAAAGTCTCTTATTATGATTACTCTTTTCGAGCACATCGTCTGTATTTAGTGATGCATTTCTTCATCATTAGCAACCAATCAACCAGGTCTGTAACAACACACCATTATGTAACTGATCTTGTTAGATTTCACTTCACACCAAATGGCTTCAAATTCGCTACCACGTGAAATACTGTTACTAGTACTACAATTATAGGTCTCAATACTAACTGGATTCAAGTTATCCGATATCATTAGTATATATGATTAATATATGCATATCGATGGGATGTATATATTAATCAGGTATATAGAAATTGTATGTATATATATATTGAAAGTTTTTTTACCTTTGGTTTATTATACTTTAAAGATACCAAGAAATCATATATACTTGGTTTTAATCCTTATCCGAAGGAAGCAAAACAATGTTTTATGCCTGAAGTATATTCACGTTTAAGCTACTCGTATATAGAGGCTAATGACTTCACATCACTTGTCTTGGTATCCCATGATTCAAAGCACATCAACTTTCGGGCTCGTATAATGCTATACATAATCAATAGTGGCCGAAAGATCGTCCAACTCAGCGTTGGTTCCACTCAGTGATGCCCCCCCCCCCCACCACCACCACCATCGAGCAGAACTGCTCATATTCCAGGGAGAAGTATCCACCGACAAAGCTCCTCACGGGCGACGCCGGAGAACACTCTCCTCAGAGACTTAAAATATTCTCTCAGGGAAAACCCCCCGAAATCTTAGCCCCCCCCCCCCTCACCAGGAGCAAAATTTCCGGAAGAAACCTGAGAAAGCGAAACTCTGCGTCCATTTAGTCGCCTCTTATGGCATGCATGGATTTGCGGTGGAGATTATTAAGTAAAGCCACCCTCTAAAAATTAGGACGATCCCTAGACCACTCCATAGTGGCCGAAAGACCGTCCAGCTCAGCGTTGGTTCTACTCGATGACGGGCTCACCCCACCACCGAGCACAACCGCTCATATTCCAGAGAAAAGCATCCACCGACAAAGCCCCTCACAGGGCCGTGCCAGAGGACACCCTCCCCGGAGACTCAAAATATGCACTCCCAGGCAAACCTCCCGAAATCTAAGCCCTCCCTCACAGGGAACGAAATTCTGGAAGAAACCTGAGAGAGCAAAAGTCTCGAAACTCTGCGTCCATTTAGTCGCCTCTTACGACACACATGGATTTGTGGTGGAGATTATTAAATAAAGCCACCCTCTAAAAATTGGACGATCCCTAAACCACTCCATAGTGGCAGAAACACCGTCCAACTCAGCGACGGGCTCACTCCACCACTGAGCACAACCGCTCATATTCCAGGGAAAAGCATTCACCGACAAAGCCCCTCACCGGGCCGTGCCGGAGAACACCCTCCCAGGAGACTCAAATTGCACCCTCAAGGCAAAAACCTTAAGAAAGCGAAACTCTCGAAACTCTGCGTCCATTTAGTCGCCTCTTACGACACGCATGGATTGGCGGTGGAGCTATTCTTATCCCGGCCACCACACGGGGTCAAATACCAAAGTTACTATCAACTATCAACTTTACTGACATAAGGGGTGAAGCAAATGCTTTTCATATTCTCGGCTATCTTGAGAGAAACTGTGAGTGGAGAAATTTTATGACCTAATTGCTAGCCCTGAGTGGGCTAGGAGATTAGTCCTCAGTGTTGAAGTTTAGGATGGCTTTAGGTCTTTTATGTTTGAAATAATCCACTGCGTCATAATCTGCAGCCAGTTGGATCAGTTTGTTAGGCTGCACTGATGCTTTTGAGAGGAATTTGATTGCTACAGTCTTCATGAAAGTGCAAATATAGGGGACATTTATGTCCCGATGTAGCTGGACAGTTCGGATGAACCACGGGGCGCCCAGGATCATTCTGAGACATTTATTCTGGATACGTTGTAATTTGAGAATATTAGTATTTCAAGTATGACTCCAGGCCGGTGAAGCGTAGGTGAGTAATGGACGAACCATCAGTTTGTATATGAGAAGTTTGATTCTGGTGCTCAGTTTGCTGTTTCTGTTAATTAACGGGTAGAGTTGAGCTATGGTTTTTGATGTGTTTGGACAGAGAGTCTTGATATGGGAGCTGAAAGTCAGTTTTCTGTCCAATATTACACCACGATATTTGATCTCAGTTTCCCACGGAATTTTAGTGTCGAAAAGGAGAATATCTTCTTTAGGATGCACTGATCTTCTAGAGAATAGGACGGCTACGCTCTTCAGGGGGATTCACTTGGAGTCGCCATTTGGAGAAATATTGTTCGATTAGCAGTAGGTTTTCTTGCAGTTTCTTGATGGCTAGGTGAGGCTTTAAAGATCTGGCCAATATCGCTGTATCATCAGCATATAGAGTTGAAGATAATGGGTTGTGCGGTATATCATACAAGTATAACGAGAATAGGATTGGTGCTAGTAAGGATCTTTGTTGAACTTCAGCCAAGATGCGTTTTTTTGTCGAGACTACCCCACACATCCTGACTTGTATGCGCCTATCGTAGAGGTATGCCTTTATAAGATGAATGATTCCGATTGGTACACCAGATGATATCAGTTTGAATAGCAAACCATAATGCCAAACCTTGTCAAATGCATTGACTATGTCAAGGAAAACAGCCCCAGTGCATTGACGCCAGTTAAAACCCGTGATGATGTGTTCCACTAATCTGTGTATTTGTTGCGTGGTGCTATGCGACTGTCGGAAGCCAAACTGCTCCTCAGGCAGGATATTTAGTCGGAGTACTGAATCTTGGAGTCTGGAAAGAATTACCTTCTCGGCAATTTTGCAGAGATTTGAAATGAGGCTGATTAGTCTGTACTTTTGAGGCAATCTGGGATATTTTCCAGGTTTATGGATTGGTATTATGTCCGTCAGTTTCCAGTAAGAAGGGAAATGTTTGTAGTGAAGTATGGAGTTAATTATATTTGTCAGATGGACAATAGCTCTACGTGGTAGAAGCTTTATTACTTTGTTAGAGATACCATCGGGTCCAGGAGCGTTTTTGTTATTGAACTTCTTAATAATAGCATATATTTCAGCAGGTAAGGTGGGTGCAATTTGAGTGGAATATGTGAGAACAGAATTGAGTGAATATCTGACGTTACGGTGGATCTTGTATATATGGGTAAAATCGAGGTGATCGTATGCAGGTTTACATTGTTTTTCAAGATGATTTGCTATTACTTCAGCTTTATTCAGCATCAGTGTGGATGAGACCTGAATCTGTTTGGAGGCGGGGGGGGAAGAGGTTTATTTCTGTTTTTAATCTTTCGAATGAGATTCCATATGGAGTGGTTATAAGTAGAGATGAAGGTCAGTTTTTCTTCCCAGAGTTGAGTTGTATGGGCATATCTCACTGCAGAGTTGAACCTGTTCAAGATCCGTTTGTTTTGCGGCGCCCTGGTGTTGTGGTATCTTTTTCTTGCTTTATTTTTTTCTCTAATCAGATTCATAATATCTTCTGGCAAGTGGTTGGATTTGCGGGTAGTTACTGTTGCACAGGATGCTTTAATCTGTTCTGTTAGATTTTTAACAGCTGTTTCAATTTCCACTTTTGATTTAATGATGGGAACAGGATCAATATATTTTGGAAGTATCTTGGAGAGCCTTTCCCAAGGGGGGGGGGGATAATTTTTCAAGGTTTCCCAATTTTAACAGTATTGGGTTATGGTCTGATGACAAATCGTTAATCGTCACTAAATTGTATTGGAGTCTGATGTGCTGCAATATGGCTATGTCCAACACATCAGCCCAAACATAAGTGTTGTGATGGGTGGGGTCAGCGGGACCTATTATATTACATGAAGGTTGTTGAAACCAGCATAGTTTTGTAGTATCTGTCCATTTTTGTTGTAGTAATGCCAAAGTCCTTATTATAAGGACTGGCTTAAAGGGGCGAAGCAAGAATGCTTTTCATATTCCCCGTTATCTGTAGAGGACTGTGTAGGGTAAGGTGTTATTGAGCTATTAAAGCTTTGATCATGGCAGGAGAATAACAGCAATAGCCAAGCCAAACCTTGGAGGGTAATGGGTGGCTACAGCATTGCCACCCATTACCCTCCAAGGGTATCAATCACCGCATCTCACGGTTGATCAATCCTCAAACACCATTGTCTAATGCCAAAGTTCTTAAAAGAACTGGGCGATGGACTGAGTCCTTGACTCTTTATCCCATCATCTGAATGAAGAAAATCTGTGTGGATGGAGTGTTATTGAGCTAAAAAGCTCTAGTCATGGCTGGGTAACGGCAATAGCCGAGCCTCAGTTAAACTTCATTGGCTACAGCATATGCCATTTGTTACCCTGGAAGTCCTAAAAAGGACTTTTCAAATTTCCTAATGCCAAAGTTCTTATAGTCCTTATAAGGACTGGCTTAAAGGGGCGAAGCAAGAATGCTTTTCATCTTCCCCGTTATCTGTAGAGGACTGTGTAGGGATAAAGTGTTGTTCAGCTATTAAAGCTCTGATCATGGCAGGAGGGTAACAGCAATAGCCGAACCTCAGTTAGAACTTCATTGGCTACAGCATTGCCATCCATTACCCTCCAAGGGTATTGGATTGAATGAATCAATCGTGAAGATGAAGCAATGCAGAAGTCATATATATCTCATATACAAGTAAATAAAAGGTGCTCGACCTTATTAATAAAAATCTCTGGATGAGAGAAAGATGTTGAAAGTATTTTACCTTGGGTTTATTATACGTTAAAGATACCAAGAAATTATATACTTGGTTTTAATCCTTATCCCAAGGAAGCAAAACAATGTTTTGCGCGTGAAATATTCACGTCTAAGCTACTCGTATATAGAGGCTAATGACTATATATATTTGCTTCCTTGGGATAAGGATTAAAACCAAGTATATAATTTCTTGGTATCTTTAATATATATATATATATATATATATATATATACACAATCAGGGAGTCAACTGCAATTGCTACCCGCATTGGACCACTCACCGAACATGACCATAGGGTGCTACGAAGAATAATATATATATACCGTATCATTAGGCTGCTGCTGTTACTGCGTGGTTTAGGGAAATGAAAGTCACCACAGTTCAGTGGCCTAAACAAAGCCCTGATCTCAACTCTAATGAACATCTGCAGAATGAACTGTAGCGTTGGGTGAGTTCAAGGGACATCTGCCCCACAACACTCCAGGACCTCATTGCAGGAAGAATGGTTCAAAATTTGGTCGCTATCTTACGTTTGTGGAAAGTATGCCCCATAAGATTGCTGTAGTCGTTGCAGCGAAAGGAGGTCCTACATCTTATTAAGGTGGACGCCATGGCTGTTTGTTCCTCACACTATGGTGTCCTTAAACTTTTTGAAGCAGTATTTACGAGATGGTCCGATATTTAGAATTGTTTAGAAAAATTTGTCCAACCGTTTAATTTTCCTTCAACATTTACTATCCGAATTATGGAAAATGATTGAGCAGTATATTCTGTTGTATGCAGCCATTTAAAATGTTCAGCGTCTATCTGAACGCTGAACATTTTAAATGGCCGCATACAAAGCATAGGTTGAATTTAAGAATTCTATCATTATGCTGCAAGTAAAAGAAACATTAATTTGAAAGAATAACTCTACTGAATGCCAATGGTATGAGGGTGACTGGTGCAGAAGAGATTGTTCAGCTGATAAGTAGCCATTTTGTTACAAGCTATCAACCTGGAATATGCAACATTGAACTCACTGTACCTCTTCACTGTATGAAGAAACTCATGTGAGGAGAAATTACTAGATCTGTTGCAAAAACTGAACAACCAATCTGCAATAGGAACTGATGGGATATCAGCACAGATGCTTAAAGAATATTCATCTAAAATGACTATTCCTTTGACCAGGCACAGATCGATTCAACTATCAACCAATCAGTATCTCAGGAGTAATAGTGAAGATTTTGGGAAAGTTGGTTGGGGTTCGCATTCAGAAATGGGTTGACAGTGAATTTCTACTTTGCAATGAACCTCGTGGGTTTACCAAGGAAAGGTTCATGTCATGTTTAACTTGCTCACATTCTATAACAATGTTACCATTGAACTAGACAAGGGGAATGAATACACCATGATACTTTTCGATTTTGCTAAGGCATTTGACAGAATACAGCATGGAATACTGTTGCATAAATTGGAGAATATGGGTTTGGATTCGATTGGTTTGGATTATGGGTGGGTGGATGTGAATCTGCAAGATTCAAAGTAACCAGTAATGTCCTTAAGGATCAATCCTTGGTCCATTATTATACAAACTGTATATTATTGAAACTAAGAAGGATTTGACAGTCGACATACAGCTATTTGCTGATGCAAAGAAAGGTAGGGTAATCAGGGGTGCTGCTGATATGCAGTACTTGCAGTACCATATGAATAGGCTGGAATTGTGGGCATGTGAAGATGGCTGTCATTTAAATGTTAATAAATGTAAGGTCATATATTTTGATATGATTAAATATCCAATGTACTATTACATTGATGGGATTGTATTTGAAGAAACATATCAGGTTAGGGATCTTAGAATTTCAATAGACAGGAGGTTCAATTTCAAAGGTCATATAAGCAAAGATTGTAAACACACCTCAGAGAATAATTGCAGCTGCAATGCGCAGGTCTGGTCTCCTAGTTTCCGTTGTGATTCTGATACAGTGGATAGAGTGAAAAGCAGAGTGGCAAAATGGATATCGGGATGTGTTAAAACTGATTATGAAGACACATTAAGAATTTGTGGACGGCAAACACTAACAATCAGGAGAAAGAGGGGTGGTATGATTGAGACTTACAAACTTTTGGAAGGTTCATACAGAATTTCAATTGATGGAATTTTTCATTTTAAGGAGGGTACGGGAAAGGACAATAGGATCCTTGGAAGCTGAGAATGAATGTTGTCAAGAAAGAGGGCGGGGCTAGATTCTTCTCTCATAGAGTGGTGTGTGATTGGTGTGGATCACCGTTATGGATTGGATGTTGCGAGTATGGTGTGACAGCTGGTGTGAAAAGTATGGCCTCCATTGGATGAGTTTCTGATTTCCTGGAGGTCTCTCTTTTAATAATAATAATAATAATAATAATAATAATAATAATAATAACTGATATTTTACTTACTGAATGGTGTCATTATTACGACACTTGTGTTGAAGTCATGAGATGACTAGAAAACAAAACCTCCCACAATTATCAATTAGCAGCCCTAGTTTGTAACAGCAATTGATACGAGTGCGGCCCTCTTTATTATTTAGTATCATGAGTTAGCATACTGGGGCTATATGGAATGTATGCGAGAAGTCCAGAAATCAGAGAAACATGCAAAACACATCTCATCATGCATCTTATAAAGTGTGTTGCCACCTATTACATTTATTTTGTCTGTCCGACCATCTCTAAGAACGTTATTTCTCTTTTTTCTCTTTCCGAATGGATTTGACTGAAAGTTGGTATGCCAAGTTACTAGGATTTTTTTGAGCCATTTCAATTGTGATTTAAAGGGGAGGACCTTTTTTTGTTGACAAAATGTGACAAATTTAAAATAAAAATAAAGTAAAATATTATTGTGTGAAACAGTGTAAGTTCTGTAGTTGTTTCCCCCCCCCGCGCCCACACACACACACACAAATGGGTGATTATAAACCTGAATTAAAAGAAAAAAAAAGAAAAGGTTCTCTAGTTGGCGACCAGAGTCGAATCCACAATGAACACATTTATATTTTATGTCTTAATTAGTGTTGATAACTAATCCTGTTGATAACAGATCCTGTTAATTCTGGGGATCGATTCCCGTCCCATGACGTGAAGAACCTTTATCTGGTCTCTTTCGACGAAAGGTGAGTTAGTCGGTCTCATACGGAAGCAGAGGGATTTTTCTCCTGGAAACTCGGGTTTTTCGTCCCTCATATCAGGCAAACCGGCTCTGTGAACACACTCTTCTAAAGACAACCTTCCCCTCCCCTAATGTCAGGCTCTACAACAAGTCGGTTGGGATCGCGTGCATAAAAGTCGCATCATGTAAAAGGCCAACCCCAAATAGATGGGATAAAGGTACAAGAGGAAGAAGAACTAGCCCTGTATATGCGCTATATACAGATCTGTAAATGACTTGGATTTGAATTCGAATAACTGACTGTGCTTACGTTTGCTATGCTGATTTCAAAAATGATATCCGTCCATTATTTTGGGGTCAAGTAAAGATTTATTATAAATCAGGAAAGTATACAATAATTCTTTGTTGATTTTCTCCAATTTATTTATTGTAAACTAATCACAAATAAAACTTATTTTATAAAATGATGCACAAAACGAAGTGGAAAAAAAGAAAGAAAGATTGTTCTTTTCTAAAAGTAAATCCTCTAGGAAAATCTATTTTAACATATCAGAACAGTCTTTATTAATTTTTTATTTATTAATAAATTATACATAAATCAATATTTTGAGAGATTAAATCTGTCATCAGATTATTTAAAGCGTTTCGTGTAACTTGTATGATTTGACGCAGGCACATTCCGAAATGGATGAAACAGTTGTAATAAGCGATTTTGATGGTTAAGTTATAAGTACGTTGGGTTCATAAGTTGCAGGTCATATTATAACAGTCGGAAGATTAGGAAAGCTACTTTATATTCCTAGCAGTATAACTTTACACAATGATTAGACAAAAATAACTTCCACTAAGTAAACTTGAATCCATTTCCTCAAATGTTCAACTTATAGACGCCACCGATTTCCCGGCACCATTGATTCCAGAGCATTGCCGGATTAGTCGTTTCGTCGGACCAACCGAAATCATGAAAAAATTCATCAGCAAACCTCTGACCTATTAATTATACCTTGGGTATGTCTCTAAAGCACCGTGGACTTATAGAAACTTAAATATTAAATACAAATTAAATGCGATTTAATTGGTTAAATGGAACAATTGATATAAAGTGATACAATGCAATTCTTTCATTGATTTTGTGTTTCCAAACTATTTATAATTTTAGAGCCAGTATTGTGATGAACAAGGGGTGTTTCTTCACCACTTGGCCAGATTTTCTTCATTAAGCCTACTTGCTATATCAAAGCAGATCGTTGATATAGCAAGTATGCAAAAAGCAAACTTTTTGGCACTCAAGCAACTCAAGAACCACTTTATCCTTTCCTTTGATACATCCTATAAAGTCGTTGCCAACATCAAGAGAATTCTCGAACATCAAGACAGGCCACAACTTATACCAGCATTTCTTTCTTTACCAGCGTGTTAACGTCTGTACAAGCAAACCAAAAAGCACTTCTTTCACATAAATTCTTCAATAAATGTGTAAACAAAAGTTTCATGAACACTTAGCCTTGATAGAGAATAACATTTCTTTGTCTTGGATAAGGTGAGGTACAGTTTGGTGGGAACCATACTGTATAAACGTGGATATTTCTAGACATGCAGCGTGCACGGATTTCAGGCACAAAACTTTCGAACCATTCTAACCTAATCTCGATGGTAATCGAGCCATTTTTATTTGTATAGTATACTAGGATAAATATTAATGTCTTTCAGGCACTCAGGGCATTTAGTTTTTCCTATATCACTAGTAGCTTACATCTGTGCGTGCATCTGAGCACCCTAGGACAGTAATACCATTATACTGCGTGAATCCTGTGGGCCTTTCTTCGTTTTTCACCAAAAGTTTATGGAGAGAATGGTGGAGGGGTTGAAGAATATCACCGAATTCTGTGATATTCTGCTGCTTCGTTTTCGCCAAGCACAACCACATATATGTCAGAATTTGTCTGAATTACACACAAGAACTTGATGACACTATTATGTAACTTAATATAAAACGCCCACAAAATAGGACAATGAACAATGTGATCGAATAGAAAACATTATTCAGAACCACGTTCCGGCAATGTTAGGATCATTTGCTCACGCTACCTATCGTTTTAACATAGGGCTATGTCTAGAATATTCCGAAAATGTGAAATTGAGAACATGTTTGGATATTTCTATAAAAGCATGGTTTTCAACTTTGTAATTATAAAAATAAAAACAATAAAATTTATTATTAATAAGATTTTATTCGAACATATAAAAGCGTGTACGATATTTGTAAAGAATCTCTGATGAATCTATTTTGACGTTGAATACTAATTTCGGGACATTGTAATTTTTATAAATATGCTACGCTGCCCACGAAGAAAGGTGGTGAACAAGATGGAAGTTAGAACTTCCTCTTTACTTTATAAAGTTCATGCATACAGGAAATTCTGTCTTGTAAGAGGAATTATTTAGTTTGTTTTAGACTCTCAGTGTAAGACACAGCGGATAAGTAACAGATGTATGAGCTATCATCATCATTAGACTTCGGTGCGATCAACCGATACAAATAAAAAATGGGCACACAGGTAAGATGTGTCAGTGTAGTGAAAGTGTGATTGCCATTTGATTATAAGGCAAGATTTTTTCGAATTTTGATAACAGAAGAAAATGAAACTAGAACTATCCTGCATATTCTCACCTTAAATCATCCAAGCACATTTATAAAAGAGAGTGAGTTTTGAGTAAAATCAGAAATAAAGGTTTCTTCCCGTGAAAGTTTCAACACCCACCCGATCAGAGTAAGCCTTGACTGAAGTGGAATAAAAGTAGGAAAAATAAAAGTACTTAACTTTAGTGCAGAAAATGCTAAACAAATGAGTTTGGATTAATGTTTTTCGGTAGCATACTCCAAGAAATTCTCAAAAACAAACTGCTACGCAGGGCATATTTTAAGGTCTCATAAATTTCGTTGTTTGCCATCGTACATTGTTTGATGAGTCCTCAAAAGTAAAAAACGGAATGAACTCAGTTCAGGTGATCTGGGCGACTACGATTTCATTGACATTAGTGGCCTTCAAAGGATGTAGTTAAGTAGTGAGGTAGAAGAAAAAGATTCCTACTATGTGAAGGATGAAGTCATCAACACAAATGGCTTTCGGTGAAAGTTATGTAAATAGTTATGCAAAATGGGGTGGAATATATAATTAGGTACCGGCTGAGCATTATCAGGATGACATCTGCGATGTTTGGTACACGTGACCAGTTTTATTTCCTTTCCAAATGAGTGGTAATCGTCTACAAATTACAAGGACGAGATTAATTTCAATGTGACTTCAGCTGATGAGTTTCGCAAGCCTACGATTGGTCGTTTGTTGACATTGAACAGGATGTTTACAGAGGAAACAGATATTGTGTTGCATCAGTGTTTCTAAAAAGAAATTCGCTATACGAGTAAAAAACGACCGTCACTTGATTAACGTGAAGGACACAATTCAACGCGCTTCGCATATTGTCTACTCAAAATGTTCGTTCTGGTGTGAAAAAATACAGTTCTTACCACCCGTGCTGCTTCAATAATCAGCTGTTTCCAAAAAAAAAAAAAAAAAAAAACCTCGTAGGATCTAATAAAGTCATAATGAGAAACTTTATCGCGATGTTTTTCAACGAACTCATCATTATGTGACGGCATCTTATTTTCTTATTCAAATGAATAAGAAATAAGATGCAGGAACAAAACCCTACGTGTGTGGTCTCATCTTCACATTTTCTTTTAGGATGATCGGTAATTGATATTTATTTGTTTTGTTGGTCTATTTATTTCACTCCTGATGTTAAATGTCCGTTATGCATTTGTTTACTTCATTATGTTTAGAATGATCAACTGATGCTCTGAATTGCTATGTTAGCAAAAATATATATAAATAAAAAACATAACATAAAACGCAAATATCCCACAGCATTCAGCTTGGTACACTGTGAATGAAATACATACACCTTCGCGTATATGAGTGAGTCCCGAGTACAAGCCAACAGTCGTTATCAATTGTTACATACGAGAATAATATTTGCTTTATTTATCTGAAATGATAGCTTTTTACATTACTTTTTACATTCGTTCTCTTGTACTTTGAACGTACCTATAAATAAATCTCTAATGCGTTTTTTTTTCTTTTCCAAAGAGAGTAAACGAAACTCTTTTGCCTCTAACTTTTTGAAGATCTGCGGACATTCAATATGCACCAATCAGCTATCGCCGATAGTCAGATCGGAGATATCAATCAAACAATCGATCAGGGGGAGAGAGTACTTCAGACACATGCTGCCATCTGGCGGTTTCCTAAATCCTACGCATATATAAATGCTGCATTTCTTTATTCGTCTTTTGGGATCTAGCTGTTCCACATTTTTCACAATGAACATACTTTTTTTAAATTATAAAATATGTCGTCGCACTTCCCAACAAAAAACTTTTTTTTTCCTGCTCATTATGATCTGACACTTGTTTTTCACTAATTTGTGTGCGCTGATTTCAAATATCAAACCCACTTTTCTCTATCACGTCAGGTTTTTCCTCTATGGCATTTTCTTTTTGCTAATTTGTAAGTTTTTGATAGTTTTTAGGAGGCAGTACTATTTAGAGGATCAAAAAAATCGATTTTTTAATATTATTTTCTGAAAGTATGTACTTTTAGAAATCTGTTCCTAACTTTTTATCAAGACATTCGAAAAATTCCCGAAGATATAGCCCATTATTCAAAGCGGTGCGCAGATCAGAATCGGAGCGCTCACCGCTCTCGCTTGTCAAGAGTTAAAAACTATGGAAGATCGGTACCAAGGAAGATGGGATTCTCACATGATGGCCGACTACTGTTGGAGTATTCCAAGGGATTGCCAAAACAGAACACACAGCAGAAATTGCTACAAACAAAAATTTATTCCCTGAAACTCATGTGTAAGTAAAATTGTTATTTTTTTATAAATATTCTTGTAATTTTTAATGAATATTGTTAAGTAGTTATGTATCTAATTATCGGCTTCTCTCGTATTCAAAGCGCCAGTACGTACCGTTGCAGGTTCTTACGCATTTATTCGTTTACTAACAAGCGAGAGCGGTGAGCGCTCCGATTCTGATCTGCGCACCACTTTGAATAATAGGCTATATCTTCGGGAATTTTTCGAATTTCTGGATAAAAAGTTAGGAACAGATTTTTAAAAGTACATACTTTCAGAAAATAATATTAAAAAATCGATTTTTTTGATCCTCTAAATAGTACTGCCTCCTTAAAAATATCAAAAACTTACAAATTAGCAAAAATAAAATGCCATAGAGGAAAAACCTGATGTGATAGAGAAAAATGGGTTTGATATTTGAAATCAGCGCACCCAAGTTAGTAAAAAACACGTCTCATATAAAAGTCAGAAAAAATTGTGTTGGACTGTGTAATTATTATTATTTTTTTTTTTTCAAAACAGAATAAAATAATTTGTGCCTTTCACTATTTTTTTTCTCTGTTATTGCTTTTGACCTAATAGGTCTTGTCCCATATTATCAGCTTATGAAGGCTCCGCTAACCGTTTTTATCAAGTAATTGCTAAATATGCAGAAATTCTGCCATGAATTTTTCAAATGGATTTTCGGATCTGAAATGGCAAATTGTTTTCATAACTCATATCATTATACAAATATAAAAACACCACTACAGATTCTCCAGAGAGTTCTACATTAAAACCTAAAATATTATTTTTTACGTGATGTAAAAGAAATAAAAACAATGAAAATGGTGACAGTCGAAATTCAACTGGAAAGAATTATAAATGCTTAGGAATCCGATGTAATAAATGGATCCGGTTTTAGGCAAAATATTTCGAAATGATATTATTAAGAGTTCCTCCAGGGCTGAATTTAATTTAATGAAATCTGATATATATAAAAAAACTTCTTTTTCCGCAGGAGATAGTTAAAGTTACATTCAGTTGAATAGCCTTTATAAAAGGAAATTAATCCTAGACAACGGACTCAATCAGCTCTTTTCAACCGAAAATCAAACATGACAATTTAGTACTCCTACTCTAAAGTGGCCTGACAAACTGACCGAAAAATTTACAATGCGAATGCTAGAAATGGTTCTAAGTTTATATAGTGAATAATGTCACTTGCATAAAATTGGTGCTAAGAAAAGCAATTGTTTTTGGTAGTCTGGGATCATTTTCTCTTGTATGACTCTGTACATATCAAAGTTTCTGCAGTGAAATGCGAAACAGTGCAATGTACTCAAAAAAAAAAGAAAAAAAAAGAAAGAAAAGAAAACCCGAATGGCATTTGTGATGAGTGAAAGAAGTGAAGAGAAGATTAGATAAAGCCTTGAGATAGAATCTGCACTTGTGCAATATCATGTCAGAGCCAATCAAATCTTTTAAAGATCAAGAACATTAATCTTTCCTCAAAACTTTCCTCAAAGGTGGATACCCAAAACAAGAAGATCGCCTAAAAAAATCCAATGATGAAAAAATATATACTGAAGACAATCAATAAGCTGAGGGTAATAAGTAATACGGAATTTAGTTTATTATTATTGTTGTTATTATTATTATCTACTCCACAACGGTTAAAACCTATAACACATTAACACCTTGGAACAGATGTGAATTCCATAATGTAGTTAGTAACACTCTGTTTCAGAGATAAAGCCATGGTCTTTTCCAAGTTGATTCGAAGCACCAATAAGCAAGAAGGTAGTCTCATACTTCGCGTTGATAATCATTTATTACCTAAAAAATCAATGTAAACTAGTCGTTAACTCGGGAGTGCAGTTATTGGAGACATGCCGTAGGCAGAAATCTTTTTAATATCAATTTAATTATGATTTTTCAAGTGACCTTAATTCAATGAGACATCGACGAAATTTACTAGAAGCATAACGCCAAGGAGGTCAGCATTATCTTTTTGATCACGATGTTGGAGAACGAGGGATAAAAGTACTCATGCAAATGAAAATACGAGTAATTTCCAAAATCCATTTAAAGAGAGAGAGAGAGATCAGGATTAGCTGAAAGGAAATCCAACCAAGAAACGGAGAAGTACACTGCTTGGAAAGAAGTCAGTGGACCCCCTTCCCCATGGGCAAGGTGCATCGTGCCATGTGTTTGTAGCCGGAATAAATTGGAAGAATATGATGCTCTCAAGTCAGTGCATCTGTGTCCGGATGAAATGGCAGCCATTTCATCCGGATTGCGATATAATGGTTGCGATAGGATGCCACGTTGCATGCCTGTCTGTTCGGCAAATTGTTGACAAACTGGGCCACTCCAATCACTGATACATACCTAGATGAAAGCGTAGGTAACCTGAAAGTGTTACCCCAGTGGACAACCCAACACACCCACTGAACGTGATCGTAGGGCTACGAAGAATAATATCTAGAGGCCACCATTCGTCTGCCGACACGTTGAATGCGGAGTTCTGGACAATGAATAGAACACGAATCTGCACAAAAACCTTCAGAACCGAGATTCACAACATGGGTTTCCGTGGTAGGACCGCAATATGCAAGCCCCGCGTTACACGAACCAACAGGCAGCTTCGTCTTCAGTGGTGGGAAGTGGAAGCTTCGAAAGATCTCATTACATGCCTACAGGAAGAATAGTCCAAAATTCCCATTATCGCTATCGTACGCTTGTGAAAATTATATCCCATAGGATTGCTGCAGTCATCGCAGCAAAAGGAGGTCCTACCTCTTATTAAGGTGGGCGCCATGGCTATTTGTTCCTCACACTATGGCGTCCGTTATCTTCTTTCCAAGCAGTGTAGTAGTATATAGCAGTGGTAAGAAGAAAGAAGAAACCTATTGACTCTGAATATTTGAACTATAGGATTATCAGAATTCTGATTGATGTTAAATATAAGTAAAGTACTTGCAACAAACAAAGACCACCTAAGAGGAAATTGCGATATTAAGACGAATAAACAATATAAGGCAGTTGTATGGTACAGCATCGGGAAAACAGCTAAAAGTTATAATGATCTAAAGTCGTATGTTACATCTAACATTCGGCATTAAGTAAATAAACAAAGCACTTTACTAAAAGCAACGAAATGTGTCTTATTACGTAATAGGATTCAAATAAGGCTCACTAAATCAGATTTTCCATTAAGGATTCGAAAACCTGTAACGTCAAGATCATTGGTATATATTTTTGAATACTATAAGAATGCTGTTAGATATGAATATAGTAAATCATAAATGTTCCCTGAAACCAGTTTCACTAGGTATCCACAAGTCCGTTTTCCTATCATCTAAAACGTGTAGATACAGAATGTATGGGTATCTTCTTGTCATTGATTAAAAAAACACTATTTTCAGTGGACTTTTCCGACAGAGTTCTACAATAATCGGGAAAGGAAAGATAAAAATAATATTATGCAATAAAATATGGAGTGTAACTGCAGTTTCCAAGTCCTAAATATATTCAACAAACAAGGCGTTTTATAAAGTTATTTTCACGAATCTATCACTGGTTTCAAGAGAAACCAGTGATAGATTGAAGGTGACAAATGTTGCCTTGATAACCCGCTGTTCAAAGTATGTTTTGCTCAAATTAAACCTTATTAATCTCCGGCCCTTAATGCAGGAAATAAGTAATTCCATATTTATTCAAAACCACTGGACGGACCCACCAGGAGATTTTTTGCAAGATTTTGATCTTCCCCTGCCCTGAAGGCACTTTCAGCTAAACTTAGAGGTTACTGGCTACAGAGAAACAAATAAAAAAAAATTCCTTTAAATTGGCACGTTGACGAAAATTGCCATCACAGTGTAAGTATCAGAATCACGTTTCTTTAGTAGCCATTAAATTTATATTTGAGAGATTTCAATAAAATTCCAGTATATATTTTAATACTTGTTAAGTTACGTATTAGAGAAAAAAAATTAGTAATAAAATTTAGCCATAATCTAAGAACTTACAGATGAGTGTCACTTCTACACATTGTACTCGTATTGTTAATTTACATATATTTAGCAAAATACATTTACAAGCCTTCAATATAATCTCCATTCTACTCACTACTCATCACTACTGCGTAACGTTTGGGGAAGTCTTGCAATCTCATCAGCGAGTCTTTTTTGTTGATGAGATTGCAAGACTTCCCCAAACGTTACGCAGTAGGATCCTTGCTTTTTCATAAGATCAGATGCTTCCCATCAAACACACAATACGTGATATACAACTGGAATTAGATTTGTACTCCATTGTGATGTCCAATTTCAAGAAACAAGACATCAGATACAGAAAACGAGTGTACGACTTTTTATAGAGTCTGTCTTACAACTGACATTCATGAAGATGGTTGCAACATCATCATCATACCACATGCCAGGCATGAACGATGTACAGAAATTTTGAAGATACATATATATATATATATATATATATATATCGCACAAAATTATCAAATGTGTTCAGAATTTAGCGATCTTTTTTTAAGCGAACTGCGATAACAAGTCTCAAGAGGAGGCAGAGGTTGTTGTTTTTTTCTCTGAATACCTGGACTTTCCTCCCAAAACTAAGTTTGAGAACTCTCAATTTAAGATACATTAGAGAAAATGCCTCTGCCGAAGTTTGCAAGCATGAAAATAATAATATATATATAAGACAAACGCACACGACAAATCCTGAAAATACTTGACCAAGAGCAAGAAAAGAGTTGAAGCATCGTATGTATAACCTGATGTGAGAACCACTACCACCACTCTGCTTATTGCATACCCTGAAGTGGTTAGATAAAAATATCGCGTTCAGTTGCAGAGCAGGATTTAAGGAGTATGAAGCCCTTAGCTTACCCTTTTATACGAAGGGAACAAAAAAAGTAGATAACCGTTTTCTTTTTGTGTAAAGAACCACACAGATAGATAGAGAGAGAGAGAGAGATAAGACAACGCGAGATCCAGAATCGTTGAAAAACAAGTTTATTTCAAAAAGTATTCATACCAACCGTATATAAATAAAATGTGCTCATACAACAGTATCCTTTCAATCCGTCCCACTATCCAAATAATTTCTACCGTATTGTGAAAACGTTTTTTCCCCTCGCTCGCTGAAGTCATTCCAGACAATTTCCTCTCCGAGAACTACTGGCCAAACGCTGTGCTGGTAAACAACCAAAACAAACTGGCTCAGAAGCGTAATCAAAAGTATAGTGGCCTCGTTACACGGAATTTGAAACAGAATCAGCATGAAGGGTTCCCACTGTTGCATATCATTAAGGGATTACTGTGGCGCGTTCAAGTGAACCTAGAGGGTTATCGGTAACGTTGATCGGCGTGCATTCACTGTGCAGGTGTGGGCCCGAGGAGTTAACTCACCCACTGGTATACAGTATTTGGTCAAGTACAACTCAAAAGGCCAATAACGCGATTTTCTCCTTTGTGTAACTCCTTCTGCCTGAGCACGTTAAGACGCGACCCGAGGGCAGTTCACGTCTCATCTGGTGTTTCCATGGAAACAAATTCTCGAAGAAAAGCTCGTCATTAATGTCTCATCACACCCTCAACTACGTTTTTCTCACGCTGGGAAACCGTAGCGTGATTTGCATACTCGCATAAAGATGGATGTTGACACCGCGTGTCTTCTACTCCCCTCCCCTCCCCACGTGACAGGTGGGCAGGAAAGCGGCACGGGACGAGAAAGAAGGTAATGAAGCGTTCAGCGAGACAATGATGTCGGTTTCACGTGCGGAATTGCAACACTGAGTCGTGTCACCGTGGGTCATTTGAGTGAATTAATAATGTTTACGATTTTTACACCAGACAGCCCTTGTAAGGAGAGACTTGAATCAGAAAAACACCTCGAACGGTAACAACTCCCTTTCACCATTGCTTTGTAAACTAGGTTGAGAGCGTGAATTTTCTCCCATCATGCACTGCTGGGGGAAACAATATGTGCGGAATGAATGCGCTCAATGGACAGTACAGAAATTTCAAATGTGTTCCTTACGATATTTTATCGAAACGAACGATGGAGGATTTTTATATGTACAGTCGAAATTCTAGTAACTGTAGTCTCTCAAAATCGATTCACTGTAAACAATAAAGTTGTGCGCCTCTCAAAAGATAGTTGTCTTAACAGTTACTCGTAAAGTATAAAAAAGTGTGAAATAAACAACCTCTTCATTATGTTAATAATCAAACTTTTCAAATAGTGATCGTTTTTTGCTTTGTTGCTATAGTAACTGCTCTCTCTTTCTTTTTCGACAGAAACATGCAACCAAACACGGTTGCCGTATTTCCGTCATATGAATTTCACTCTAAGTAAAGTAAGTGGCATAAACAGACAAACAAAAACATGATTTTTTAATCAAAATATTTCTTTTTCAAAAAAAAAAAATCATCTGTGGTCACTTCAAAGGTTTGTTTGTCTTTGTTTAGTTAAGGAATCTAAAGTTGCAATGACTCAATGAGAAAATGAAAGTCAAGAACAGACATCAGAACTTCGAGGAAAGATATCTTCACTGGATTAAACTGCAGCCCAACGTACTATTTGAAACTATTCAAGTACATAAAGTTAAGATCAAACAATAAGATGAGAAATTTTCTTTGTCAAGGAGGGAAAACCAAAATATCTGGAGTGAAATTCATATGACGGAAATATAGCAACCGAAATGTTGTTCACGACCTTCTCTTATTGTTGGTAGGTCGGACAAAATTTCGTTAAGGTAGGTTTCATTTAGCAAGTGATGGTAAACACTCCTTTCATCCGTCTTATATCCTCATTCTTTGTCAGTAACATAACACCACTAACACCCCGTGTTCATTTCTGATAGCTGCGGTCATAAGCACCCCACCAGATGGCACAGTTTATCTTGCAAGTCAATGATTTACATTAGAGAAATGATTCACTTGCAAGATGCAGTGTCTTTCTGAAATCTGGTTCTATATATATATATATATATATATATATATATATATATATATATATATATATATATATATATATCAACGTGAATTCAGGTTATTCAAAAGATAAAGCGGGGGGGAAAACATGTCACGATAACGTTAGCATAATGAGTCTTTAAAAATATTGTTTGTGTTACAGTGGGGGGGGGGGGAAGAGGCGCATTTGTATATCCATCAAATGTTCGGCTAAAAAAAGAATGTCAAGTTTTAAAAACATCTAAGAATTAGTGATATAAATATTTAAGTGGCAAAAACGACTAAACGATATTGTCCCCCTAATTTTATTGTGGACAGTTTCCTATTTATTCGTAATAACAACGAGATCATTTTGAGTATCGTAATACGACTTAATAGCAGTAATTTTAGATAACTGAAAAAGAGAGATTACTATTGCTGTCTTGTATATTCCAAAAGCTGTTCATTGCTAATATTTTTCAAAGTTCTTCAGGGGTGTTTACGAGCAGGAAAAGAAGAATTCTTCACTTTTTATGTAGACTTGCAATAAAAGCCCTTCGGGAGTATTTAGGGATTGCAGAAAAAGAATGGGCTTCATGCAAAAGCCAAAAATGGTTAGGCATTCAATATCTTTTTGCGACACTATAATAAGAATGCTGTTATAGCATCAATGTTGTTTGCTCACCAAGCAACACAGGCTAGTGAATGCTCTTAGAATAAGATCTTCAAAATCCGATGGGAAGGAACGAGATCTGTGTGCAGATCTTTTGGGTTATCTGCATTGAGAGGGATTCAGTGAATCAAATATTGGACCGTTACTGCACTAAACAGGCTTGGCACCATTTAAGCATATCGAGGGGTCTATACACGGCAACAAGAAAACCAAATGATGGAAGGAAGAAGTAAAGAACAAGCTTCGTAATAAGAAATTCTTTTTTCAAACAACGGAAGCGAACTAAAACCGAAGAACACCGCACTGCATATAAAGCAGCAAAGAAGGATGGGAAAAGAACAGTAGCACAAGCGATTTTATGCACGCCTCGAAATGGCCAAAAAAAAAAAAAAAAGGAAATCTTCAAGATCGCAAAACAAAGAAATCATAGTTCAAAAGATACGTCAGTCAGATACATACTGAATGAACAGGTGCATGTTACTGACAAAGAACGAGGACACAAGACAGAGATGAAAGGAGTGTTTACCATCACTTGCTTAATGAAACCTATCGCAAGGAAGTTTTGTCCGACCTACCAACAACAAGAGAATTATATATATGTATATATACATACTTGCATTACAAAATTCACGTCAATTTGACCGTATGATTGCATTTTTATTGACGTATGAAAGTTTTAAGAGTGTATAGCGCATTTGAATACTTATAATTTATCAATTAATATAATTTTAAATATGAACAATGAACAATAGTCATGCTTCACGCGCGCCGTTTATGAGAGAAGCACGAACAGTTTACTCTTCGTGGTGATATTAGATCATTCATTAGCAAATACTAGAGTGAGACACGGATAATTTGAATTTTGATACTACTTTTAAATACAGCCTGTATATAATACTCACAGATATCGAAAAAAGTAATCACATGAGAAATTATTTTTCCGGATTGAACCAAAGAAAGGCTGAAATACCTCGTTTTATTTATTTATACAAGTTCCAACCTCCTTCAACTATAAACAATCATACACTCTGCGAAAGCTATGGCGGAAACGGGACTTTCAGTAGATCGTCCATACAGTTTGCCATTGTAAATATATGCAAAAAGTTATGTATTATTTACAGAAAAGTACATATTAAAAGCTTGTATATATCGGTGTCCTAAACACGTCAGAAAATCAGAAAACAAATACAGCAACTCATGACAAATGAAAATATTCAATTGGATTGGTTGACACAACCATTCATAGCCACTGATTTCTAGGTGCTATTGTCTGAACGCTCACCCTGCCTCGCCTTCTGTGCGGTTTAAAACCACTAGAACGCTAAGAATTTGACTCGCTACGCCACCTGTACGTCAGTCAAAGGGCTCAAGGTGTTTGCATTTGTGACCGCACACCCTGGCTATTAACGCGAATGTGATGCAATGTTTAAGCGTCGAAAAGTGTCCTATTCATGAAACATTAGTATCTTGTGTTTATTTTAGGAATCACGTGAAGTCAGTAAGCAATTAGGAGAGTTTTTAACGGGAATAAATGGAAAAATATACCGGTGATATTGCTATTCTGTGGATGTGCATTGCACACCTAGCACACCCTGAATATTTTCCAATAAAGAGATATGCGACTCTGCGAGAATTACAGAGCCATAAAACTAATCTCTCACACCTTCAAAATTTAGGAAAGTGCTTAAGAAAAATTTTCCTGAGACGAATGCACAGTGATTTTCAGAGTAGATTCGTCCCAGGATAATTCTCTCGATTGATGACATACACTCGATCAGAAATTTGCTACAGAGATACAAAGATAACAAAGAGATCCTGCTCGGGTGCCAAGGAAATTAATATGGCAAGCACTCAGATCACAGAAGGTCCCAGAATATTATATTAACCGAGTGAAAGAAATGTACCGGAATGTCACAGCTAAAGTGAGAGGCCCAGGAGGAACCAAAGAAGAATTGGAAATTAAAGTGGGAGTACATCGAGGGTCGGCACTAAGCCTGCTTCTGTTTAACTTGATCATGGGCTAACAGCAAACATTCAACAACCTTCCCCATGGGATATTTTATGCGCTGACGATTTTTTCCTGATTGTCCTGATGAATGATAACCCAGAAGATTTACAGTTGATGCTAGATAAGTGGAGGACAGCCCTCAAAACTGGTGGCTTACGAATCTCAGAGAAAAGACTCAGAACCTGTGCTGTGATTTTTCAATTGACTCTAACAACAGCATCATATACCTTCAAGATACCTAATCAAGAAGGTTGACAGCTTCGAGTACTTAAGCTCAATCCTCAAAAAGGATGGTAGCATCGAAACAGACGTGGAAGACGCATGAAACACGAGCTGGATGAAATGGAGAGCGCTGTTTGGAGTATGATGGAAAATAATGTCAGTACGAGTTAAGGGGAAGATATATAAAAACAGCAGTACGACACGCCATTATATACAGTGCGGAATGCTGGCCTCTTAAGAAACAACAATTACGAAAGCGACACGACACTGGAATGCTGAGATTGGCCAGAGACGCTACAAAGCTGGACAAAGTACGTAAAGAACACATCCGTGGGAACTTCAAGTTAGATTTATTGCTGATAAAATAACTGAGCGCTGGCTTAGATGGTTTGGACATGTCATAAGACTCCTTGTGGATCACATGACGTAGAAGGTGATAGAAATGTATACGGAACCGAGGGGGTTGATAGCTTGGTTGACCGAGTGGTTAGTGTATCCGCTTCCAGCCAAAAAAGGCTGCGGGCTCGAATATCCCGCCGTGGGCATCGATGTTTGCGATTGTGAAAACACTAGTACTGAGCAGTAGATGGCGATGGTATAGATAATGATGGTAGTTCCAATTAGCAACATGGTTCGTTGTAGGTAGTGGAGAGAGTAGGTGACCTTCCTCGCTGAGTCTTTGGACTCCCTGGAGGTGTCACGTAATAATAATTTATATACTAAAAATACGAATATCCTTTATATAAAAAAAAAGACCACCAAACTGTCCAGTTAGAAACACCGACGACCCATGGTAGAATATTCTGGCGATTTGGACCAGGAGAACCGACCCCAACTGAAACGGGGGTCGGCTCTCCTAGTCTAGAGGACAAAGAAGAAAAGCACTGAATTTTCTTAAGCCTTTACCACAGCATATTCTTTCACATTAATTCCATACCTGAGAGGTTACAAAACCAACATCACATAATGTCGTGTGTATGTGTGTGTGTGTGTGTGTGGGCAAGTAGTTGAATGAAGGATCTGTTAACATATTTCTTGAACAGCTGTAGGTCTCAATTCTTGGGGAAAGCAGTGTGAGAAAGGAAAACAACTTGGTTTGAAGCCAGACAATAAATGGATGTTCACCATCTGCTTCTTGTGTACTCATCATGGGTTTAAAGAGGAGAAATAGTGATGGTAAGTTCTGTGGAGCAGGGTGCATTAAAATATGTGTAGAAAATACAATGCACAAAGATGGTATCTATGAGGAAGGGATTGGTACGGGTCCGTGAAAGGGAGAGCCAAAATCATCAGTTAAAAGAATTGCAATCTTCTCGATAGAACAAGCATTTGGGAGGAAGCTTTTGGTGCATCACCCCATATATGAAAATAATGTTTTAAGGTTAGTTAGGATAATTTATTATTTATATACCGTGTGAGAAACCGTGCAGGAGAAACGTTGGGTCTGGAATGGAAAAGGATTGGGTGTGGTTATTTGGAACTACGTCCAAAGCAACTAAGGCAGTGTATTATGTCTGTAAAATTATGTGTGTCCTTAAACGGAGGTTTGCCTATTTTACAGATGAAAAACCCCTAGTTGAACTAGGGAAATCCTTCCTTCTCTGTATGAGACAACGCAAGAAAAAGGATACCAACTTATGGATAATGAAGGAGTAATAGAGAGGAAAAGCATACGTATATCCGTGCCAGGAATGACTACAGAAGAAAAATTCGATTTGTCTGGAGATTCGAAAGTGAAAGTGAAGTGAAATATTTCTTGCAAAAATAAGACAGAACTATGATTTGCTTGTATTGCAGTCGATCACACCACTGTAAAATAGGTCAAAGAAGACATAGGTCACACCACTGTAAAAGAAGGTCAGGGTTTAAGGAGTTAGTTATAGAAGATCATAAAGCTTGATTCTTTTAAGGACGAAAAGGTTTTTATCAAATGAAGAGGAATGGAATGCACGTGTGCTATCTTCGACAAAAACTATGAATGTTGAGGTTATTTATGTATAGAGGAAAGAGCGTAAGTGGATGTACGGAATCCTAGACATATTAGAGCATTGAGGTGGGGAAATTTGAAGAAGCGACGTCATCCACCATGAATGACCACAGAAAACTGGCGACTTATTTGCAATGAATGCAAAGTAGGAAAAGACCTGTGAGTAGGTCCCTATGCCCAATCCATTCAAATGCCCTGCAAGGTCAAGAGATCACACATGAATTTATTCAAACCTTTCCATGGCTTATATCAAAATTAGATGGTGAAGGTTACAAAGAATCTGCTCTGGACTGCCCAGTAGCAGATTCTATATTGTTGATATGAAAACACTTCCATTAATATTAGTTTATGTTTTATGAATTTTTCTGCTAATTTACATTTTGAAATGGAAAAATAACTGCATTTTTAATGAAGTGTGCCATACAGTGCAAGCTACTATAATTTTATTTCTATAGTTATATTGTGGTTATACTGGATATGTTTCATCTTGTTACGTTTCATTATGGACTCCTATGAACATCGTAAGAGTTGAGAAAAATTTCTAAACTTTTGACAATAAGAATTGGTTAAATTTAAATCAAAACTGAGACAAACCCGTGGATTTCAGTAACAAGTTTGACACAGACTCCCATTAACATGTGAAAACATGTTAATGTGCTAATGTGTGTATGCGAATTATTCATCTACGTGTAGAATTTAATGATAAATTAATGGAAACTTTCTAGACGATTTTACGTGGATTCATTTATATAACAAAACATGTTAATGTCGCAATTGAGGCGTAAATATGTTTACCCATCTCCGCTTTCTGCACTGGTGCAGGAACGGATGGGCAACGAATGGGTTACCACTTGATTAAGCAATCACGAATAAAATTCAAACTCTTATTAATCATGATTTACACCCATCACGGTGATTCATCAAACATTTCAGATGCAGTACATTGTTAAAGTTAAAAAAGGTGTGGAAAACGAACTGCCTGATTCATATTTCTTGCTTTTTTGTCAGACACTTGAAATACCTATACATTGGAAAGACATGGACCGACGCCCAGTGGTTTGGAATTTATGTAGCAATCGTATTTCAGTTGCAAACATACGATTTATAGAACACCACGGTCGAATTTTCTAGAGTGAGGTGTGCGACCATAGTGCAGATTAGTAAATTCTTGTATGATTAAAGATACAATGATCAGAAACAAGCAAAAAATGTTGTTTAGGAGATAATGTGTAGACATCAACTGCATTTGTTCTCCCATGGTTTCAAATAGGCTGGTATTTTACAAAGGTTTAAACTGGAAGCTAGAACGAGGGCTGAGCCAGTAGCGCACTCAAGGTTTATCTTGGGGAGGGGGGGGGGGTTGAGTAGACGATTTGAGAATACACACTACGCATCGCATACGACCTCTGACTGAGCATCTGCAATTATCGCTAATTCATAAGTAGCATAGAAATAGAAGACACGACACAACACACATTTTTTTAAAAAAATGAATTTTAATTAGGAAATTGTTTTTAGAAAATTTTCTACTGTTTTTTCCTTTTTCTTTGTGACGAAGGGCCCTTGGTACCCCCTCTGGGTGCACCACTGGGTGGAGCTATGGCAAAATAGTACCATTGCATATGGTAGGCTCTAAGACAAAGGTGGCAAAATATAGCCTATAGAAGATCTCTGTTCCATTACTAGGGCATTCTGTAAATTCAGAATATACTGCATTAGCATTCTATTCTATTCAAAGTAGCTTCTAATCCAATTCTCACCCTTTGGAGCCCGAAAGATTCGAGATCCAGCTCTTCAGATTGCATTGAATTAGTCGTTTCTATTCGTGACATTTCAGACCACTCGTTGTAGTTCGTGATATTCAGGCTTGTTTCTTTATGTTTTCAAGCTAGCATCTCTCTTTGTGAGGAAAAAAAAAAAGAATTTCCATAAAGACAAATCCTCCATGTGAAACCAGTTATTTCATCATCAACTGAAATCCCATTATAAATCTGTTCACTGCTTCTTTGTCCGGGATTTTTGAACCAAGTTCTTTAAAATAAAAAGACGTGTATCTTCCGCAAATTTGAAGTTATTTTCATTGGAAATATAGCGAATACAGTCTGGCTTGTTAGCGATATCGAAAGACAGATGTCTGCACTTTACATTCTGTAGTGTGAACGAGTTCCTGCTGTTAAATTTTTGATAAGTACTTTTATGTACTTTTGATAAACTAATTCAGAAATTCAATCTATATCTTCTACTAGAATTTTATCTTAGTGACGTGATAGCTTTTTGAAAGTTACTATTAGCTAGAAGTATGCGTGGATGGGAAGGGAAAAACATTCCAGTGTGAAAAACTGATTATTATTTTTCGTGGTCCATCAGGGAAAGCTGTGAAATAGGTGCCACAATGGTCCTTTTTTTTTTCGGGATATAGGTCCCACATTACTCATCTATTTGTGATTAACAGATTTCCACACTGCAACTTTGTTTGTAAATTGAATAAGGGCTTATCGCGTGCATTTCCTCCCCCCCCCTCACTCTCAGAACAAATTCGTTCCTAAATTATCTTATCAGTGATCGCAATCCGGTGAGAAGAAATCTGATACACAAAGGCAATCTTTGTTGCTCACGAGTCAAGAGAAACCACATGTCCAAGTGTGTAGCGACACTGCAATCACCGTTTCCGGTCGCTCATCAATCGCCAATCGACACCAATGAACGCTAAAACACACGAAGCGGAACACGAGTCGGAAAAATGCTGCGATCTTGTTTTCTCCTGCTGTGACGTTTCTATTCCGCAGAAAGGGATGTGCTAGAGAAGGGGGAGATAGGTAGGGAGGAATCAGTTCTGGTCACGAACAACGTGCAGCTACGGCAGCACATAAGACAGCAACTTCGTGCTTGGGGCTTGACAGTAAATATGACGGAAGATTGAGCGAGCCCCTTGATCTTCTGACGGAGGAAAGAATGAGTTTAGTTCTGCCCTCTAAGAGGACAAGAGAACTCGCCCCCCCAAGGCAAGGTCACTGACTTTGTGTAAGCACCTTCAAAATGTGTCCTTCGAGCAGCATTTGGCTTTCGGGTGGAAGGTCAAGAGGCTTTTTTTTGTATTCAAACTACGAGTTTGCTAATTTACGGAGCTCCTAGATCCTCGGAGGCGATGGCTTCTTCATTCTTAAGCAGCCTCATGAGAAACTGCATCAAACAGAAAAGATCCCTCTGGGATTTTGGTTAAGGACTACCTCCTCCCCTTTTCGCATCAAAGGCTTTGTCACTGTCCTGCAACAAATCACACGCTTATCGGGTCATCGGCTGGATCATCTTTTTCCTTATCAGCATGCAAATCTGGTTGCCCAATTCTGTGCAATTCATGATGGAATTTGTATAGATGTGCGATTAATTTCTCCAAGTTTGGATGTTGTTGCATTGACCGTAACATATGTAGTTAGTCACCTGCTTCGGAGGTCATTAAAAAAGTTGCATTTATCCGCTGCTCTTCTAAATAAGAGGCAGTGATAAGCGTCAGTTGTCTCATTGACCATGCAAAGTCAGTCTACAGAAAGATATACAGCATCCTCAAACGGCCAGTTTTACAAGCGCTATGAAAAATAATCAATCCAGGTAAAAATTAATCTTCAGAAAAGTCCACAAAGAAACCTGTTTACACTAGAATTGTAATTTTTGTTTTCTTTCATTTGAAGATAGGAAATCTTCAACCAGGAAACACTTTGTTTTTCTACATCCTTGAGTTAATATTAATAACAATCGCACGCCGATGCAAGTCCACTGATGAGAGGGCATTAATGATCATGGCGTATGCCTCTGGAATTTTGTCTTGTTTCTTTCTCCATCACCAGCACAAAAAAAAAAAAAAAAAAAAAAGAAACGAAATGAAATCTGCGAATCTGAACAAATTAACTTCTTTCTTTTGCTCTCCGAAGGACTGGTTTTTATTACCGAAAGCCCGAAGGATTCCATCCGCATCAAGAATGCAAGAAATTGGGTACATCTTATAGTGTTTTGCTTTTTATTTGCTTCCTTTTCCTCATTACGCTTACCTTAGTGGTGATGGCTTCGTTGCGCGTGACCATATATTTACACCTTCGTAAGTTTTTAAACGTGCCGACAGGTGGTTTTATCAAAGAACAATTCCAGTTGCATCATGCAGGTAATTACCCGGAATAATGACATGGCTGCAAACGGGGCTGACGGCACTCCAATCGACACTGAACTCGCAATGAGCGTGTTATACATATTTATAAATAACCAACAATGCTCATCAGGAGTGATCTGTGAAGCATAAATTTCTTTTTTTTGTGTGTGTGTGGAGGGGGGGGGGACTCCCAGTTTCTCCGGTAATTAGCGGAGGAAATTGGAACCTAGCAGAAGTAGGAAGACGTAATAAGATGATCAGAGAGGATGCGATTTGGGCGAGATTGTACTCCTAATAAGTGCGGCGGTAAAAATCTGCGAATGCAGCCAAGTAAATCATTGAATGACCTGCGAAATATTTCTCTTTAAAAACAAGCATATTTAAAAAGTTTAAACCACAAGGCTCGGGGCGAAGCTACGTTCGTTACATGGACAATTACATTAGCTAAGGTAATAGACCCTGCGATCGCTAATGACTGTCTCGATCCACTTAACAGTGACATCCAGTCAGAGCGAGGACTCTAGTCAAGTCTGTGAAAAACTCAGCTTATTCGTTTACACATCGCCGATTCCTGACAAGCAATTCTATGAATCGATTTGTTTTGTTTGATACGGCGAGTAATAAGTGATAATCTCAGATGACAACAGCAACCGATTTGCGACGTAAGCGAACTTTGCCTTTGGTGATGCTCTCGCAGACAGTTCAGCATAATATATTTCCTCCATTACAAAGTAAACTGTAAGACTACTAACAAAGGCTACCGAAAATGACTGAATTGGACAACTCGGTAGCAAATTCAGATGATGTTTCTTTCCAAGTCATGCTGTGATGCATTCTAAATGCATTTTCATACTCAGCTCTGCTGCTCATAATAGTTCTGCTTCTGATTAGGATGCACTATTTTACAAGTATTCAGTTATGAGCGATCTGTATAGTTCCTGAACGACCACATAGGAATTGCCTATTATGATCAGCCTATTCTTGTCAATCCACTGATCGGAAATGTATCTGATTATTTTCATCTGCAGCTCCACGATGGAACTGGAACACCGTTTAAAGTGAAGTGACACCACCAGCTGCATGTCAAATCAATTTGAATAGATAGCGCAGCTTCCACCACTACACGCGATGATGTAGTCAAAAGGTGCATTCGTAAAACGACATCAGTGTATTTAAGAAAAGAAGACGGAGGGATGTTTCTAGAAAATATGAAGGAAAAAAGTGTACGTAGAGACACTTCTCTCCTTCTGTATCTACAGACGTTCGACACAAAGAAATTATAATTTTCTTTTCTTTTTTAGAATAGAGGCAGATCTTCACCACGCTTTCAAAAGCATTAAAAGATTCGAATAATTAAATAATTAAAGATCCCTTTAATGAATTATCTTATAATTTCAGGATATCGTAGTGAGAATTATATGAAAATACCGAATTTACAAAATAAAAAGAAAATTATTTGAAAATTTCAGAAACTAAACATTACACATTATTATTATTATTTATTCACATAATTGATACACAGTCAAAACACGATTTAAATAACATCATTTAAACAACAAATATTATTTAAACAGCAATTTGACTGGTGATACAGAATGATTCAGATTCTACCCAAGAATCTAAGAATAGTCCGTCAGGTAGCGTCGTAAAATATGGACTGTTCCAGGTAATGCTGTTTTTTGTAGGTCCTATGGGGTCACTTCGTTGATGTTTAATTGCTGTAAATAGTTGAACAGCTTCTTTGAAGTTGCACCAAGTGCACCGATAAATATTGGGATAACTTTGGTGTGTTTAAGCCACAGTCGGCCAACTTCGATTGCCAGATCTCGATATTTAGTTATTTTTTCCAGTTCTTCATTGTTAATGTTGCTATCACTGGGCACTGCGATATCAATAATCGAAACCAGTCAATGTTCACTAATTGTGATGTCAGGTCTATTGTGTTCCAAATGCAGATCAGTTTGTATTTTAAAGTCCGAGAGAATATTTGCTGTTTCGTTTTTCAATACTGTCTCTATTTTATGCTGCCACCAGATATCAGAAGTAGGAAAGCCGTATTTTTTTGCATACATGCCAATGAATTATTTTGGCCACTTAAGGCGGGATTTATAGTCAGTTTGAGTTATTTTGCTGTAGGCACTGATTAGATGTTCGACAGTCTCATCTTTCTGATCGCATAATCTGCATTTGCTGCTATTATTGATGTTAAAAATCTTTGTTCTTGAGCTGCTAGAATAAATCCTTCTGTTTCTTTTTTTAATATATCCATATTGTAGCCACTGCCACGTTTTGTTCACGTCAATTTTGTCCTCAATATCTCTAAGAAATTGGCCATGCAAAAGTTTATTTTTCCAGCGCACATATCGGATATTTTGTTGTTCCTTTTAGTAATCAGATTTGTTTCCTGTTGCTTTCAGAAGGCCCTCTTGTGTAACTATTTGAAGCATTTTCTCAGAGCTATTGTCGATGTAATTTCTTAAACCAATTTCTTCTTCTTCCACAGTCTGTCTCACTTGCAGCAGACCCCGTCCACCTATTCTCCTCGGTAGGTACAACCTGTCAACATCACTTCGTGGATGTAATGCATGATGCATAGTCATTCATTTTCTAGTTTCGCGGTCTAGTTTGTCCAGGTCTTCTTTTGTCCAATCAAACGCCACCATCAAGTGGCGACCAAACAAAACCGATTTGAATATTTCTTACCAGTCCAATAAAAATGTGTCAAACCAACTGGAGTGGTTCTCGCCGCCGCTGCCAGGTACAGTGACCCAATCAAATGGAATGGCAGTTGGAAATGGTTCCTGCCACGACCGTGCTGCGACATAAACAAAAATGTGAGAAATCAATTCGAAAACCTCGCGTGTGATTTCCGACATGGTTCAACAGCACCTTGATGTTCTCTGTTCGCGCCTTTCAAGATTAAACAATCGCACGAATAACGAAGAGCCAGCGAACAATGTCAGCCACTGCCGGGTTTGTTTCCACCCTCTTTGAAAGACCGTTTACGGAAACCCCCCCCCCCCACACACACTCTTTCCTCTCTAACTCTGGTGTTTCGAATGCCCGTGTTAACAATCCATGCACACAACGAAATTTTGGTCAATAATTGATGACGCCCCTAAGTGCAGTTAACGAGGGGTGTCATCTTGACGAATGATTTATGAACGGTCGTGTTGAGTGGTTAGAGGTGGAGCATCCGCTGATGGGAAGAAACCTGACGGGTAAAAATTAGAAACTATTCTCTGAGTTGGAGAGTGGTAATAGAATTGCACGCACGGTTCGTGGGCTTAAGTGATACGAACAGGCAATGGGTTTCGATAGTCAGACATTGCTAGAGGGAAATGGGGAGATTTGTTTTGTGTTGTTTAATGTACACAGCAGTCAATTGTTCGCAGTCGTTGTGGTTGCCCAGGAAACCAATCTCTATTTATACGTAGACCAATTAAAAAAGCTGATGAATTAACATTGTTTTCAGTAGATATTAAGCTTTTTTCTGATTAACTAAATATTTCGTATTCACTTAAGAAAAAAAATCATATGCTAAATCGTTTTATGTCTTTATCGTTTCTTTCTCTACGCTATGTATTTCAAAATTATCAATGATTATCCTTCGATTTTGTGAGAATACAAAATGCTACGTAAGGATGAAAAACATATTCACAACGCCATTTTTTACGACAGATTAACTGTTTTAAGGAAGGACTGAAAATCCCTAATATGGCATCAACGGGAACGTTATGTTAACTCTGAAAAGTTCATTCACGGGCCTCTTTATAAAGGGGTTATGATGACTGGGACGTGGCACAGAAATTGTATTGAACGTCTAAGAAAATTCCATCAGAATGATAAGAAAAGAACATTACTTGTGGCATCTTGCCTGGACAAACACGGTGGTCTTTGTTCGCAACACCATCAGAACTCGCAGGCCTTTTCCCTTACGACTTCTACTGCTTTTTAAACATGAAGTGTCATCTCTAGAGACAACAGTTTTCATCACTGGAAGAGAGACTAGAGCAGCAGAGAAGCTTCCACTCGTGATGGATCAAAAATGACCCCAATATTGATTTCAGATCTTGCACATGAATTGCGAAAAAAAAAAAAAAAAAAAAGGTGGCAGAGACGAAGGAGACATTTCAAAGGAAACCGTGTCCTCGTGAACCGGGCAGTAGTGATTTATTTTTGGAAATACAGATTAGTTATAGATTAGTTATGGAGTAATCTGTCTTTTCAAAAAATCCCATCACCCTACAAATTTTTGTGAGCCCATTGGCTGTTAGATATTGAAAATTTGATTTAGACCTACGGAATCCATCTGGAACTAAGGAAAAGGCTATTAACAAAATTGCAATATATATATATATATATATATATATATATAATAAAAAAAAACTCGTGACTTCAGCTCAATCGAATCTAATTTTTTATGTCTCTCGCAATGCAAATAATCATAATACATCTTAACCAAACGTCATGTTCTTGAGAACAAACGTCTTTTTAGACCGTTTTAGGCTTTTAAATAAACAAGGTAATGGTGGTGATATCAGATTGGCCGATGCAAATCAAATGAGCAAATTCATCGCATTCATTGCCTATTAATTTTGAAAATAACTAAAATACTTTCAACTTAACAGTTGTAACTAAAGAATTCTTATCATAAAAAAATATATATTTTTTTTTACAACTAAGCAAAATGCATACAAAACTAGTAAATGATTCTCATTACTGAAGAAAACTAATCACCCTCTACGCTGGAGGCCTAAAGTTGTTAGAAAGAGTAGAGTAGTATGCTTAGTCTCTGGATCAGGGTTCCCGGATTCTCTTAGTCACCTCAAGGTATAAATGTGAAATCGGTTGACAATCTTTTGTGAATGGGACCAACAACATACTACGCAGTAAGTAGGCAATGTAGGAATTGTGACAAACAACAACAACAACAAAAAAAAAAAAAAAACGATTTCTGCCATCTATTTTTAGCTTCATAACAAGGATTTCCTAGTATAGATCATCACCATCACTGACCTATAGGTCAGTAATGAAAAAAATCTTTTTTAGCAAGTATGTCAAGATACGAACATACGAGAACTTTTGTAGTTCATGTTCCTAACTTAGTATTTCGCAGTAGAAATGAACTACAGAGTTTACTTGTTTTTTAGGTACTTGCGTATATATACTAATAAAATTTTATTTAATGATTACAATTAAAAGCATTGCGTTAAAATGATTTCTTAATTTAGGAGGGCCATAATAAATTAAGACTGCAAACAAGGATGGGGGATGAATAAGCTCATCGTTTTTGTAAATTTAAAAAAAATTATAAGCATATTATTAATTTGTCTGTTTAATGTCGCTCAAAACTAGTGTAATTCTATTGGGTAGTCAATAACAACACAAAAATTAAAACTTCCTAATGTGAATGTTGAATTTATTTTAAATAAATCTTCAGTTAAGTTTCCCAACTGCCCCTTCTTTCAAACAATTAAATTAACGTAAAAATAATTTTCAGTGTGTTTCGAAAATAATACTACGTGTCTCTGCGCTGGTTTCGGCACACACAGTCGGATTAGATGTGGGTGCCATCTTCTGTTTTCCTTGTACTATATCAATATGGATGTCACATCAAAACTTCGTAGTATGCATGTGCCTTCTACCACATGGACGAAGGACCCTGAATTCTTGACGTATGGCACAGAGTTGATTACTTGGTTCTGCAAAGGTTTTACATCTGCAGAAACTGACAATATTGAGAAATGTGTACTCAATTATATGGAATGTTTTACATAATGCAATCTTGCTTTGTAAAATAAAATACGAATACTGCATTTATTGATTACAGCTACATCTGGAAAAACTTGCCATCCACAACTAAAATAAACAGTACCGTGACGTAAATATTATGATATTTCGCAATTCACTTGAGGCTTTGTTCAGTATGATGCAAAAGGAACAATATCATTTGCATTTTTTTTTTTTTTTGTTGTTGTTAATTATAAAATCGCACGTGGGAGATGCGAAAGTATACTCTATACACAATTTTGAATGTCACCGTTTAGTCGGTTTTCAGGCACTGAAGAGTTGCTTTTATTGAATATTTTCACAAATTAACACAAATATTTTAAATACATTATTTATTGAACCAAAAGTACTACTAGAGATTTATGTAGGGTATAAAAGACCTCTCTTTCAGTGTCGAAATCCTAGTGCGAAATAAGCAAAAATTACTGAAACTCAGACCATACCCACTTAAACTGTCTGCAACGCCAAAATCCAAACCCTGGAGCTTTGATGTGCTCATGATGTTCGATGGATTCCAGATCAGGTCTTTCCAAGCAAAGTCAAAGAGGTGTCTGTAGGCAGTGTTGAATATTAAACAGGAGGTGATTAATGATGACAATTCCACCAAAGACAATGAAAATATCAATAAACTCAGAACACAACAGGAAGACATGTGGCGAAGCGCAAATGAGACTTGTTAGCAGCAGCACCAGTGCATAATTCATTTCCGTGAATATGATGGACCAAAGTATGAGTAGAGAACTTTACTGAAGCTACTTTAAAGAGGTGAAAGAATCCAAACTTGAATAAAGTTAACTACTCAAGTGCTAATCTATCCAAAAATTGGTTTGCATTCTATATCTATTTGATTTTGAATTAAATTTGTAACATATTGCACCGTTTGTACTGTAACGTATGTATTCCCCGAAAACCTTGTAACATTCTGTATGATTTACTTTTCCACTTCTCTAAGTCTTAACTCGTAGATATAAGATTTCCGTTTATGTGAAATATCCCGAATGGCATGTTTGTTTATGGGAAATCTGTTTATTTGTGTTTATGGGAAATATACCGAAGAAGGTGTTCAGACATTTTGAAAATGGAGAGTACAGTGGACGAGAAGTGGAACAAAATAAAAAAAAATAATAATAAAAAAAAGTCGCAGCGAAGTTCACCACATGTTAGTGAACCTTTATAGCAGGAGTTACAGAATATTCAAGCTGTGACACTTCGAGGGAAAGAAATGACAAAAGAAAGCAAATAATCTTCCAGAAGTTATCTAAATTATTATTAAACACACATACACACACACATATATATATATATATATATATATACAGGGTGTTCGGGATAAATTTGACATATTTATAATTAATTATATTTTTCCGTAAGTTACATGTATTAACACACACTTCTCTTCATTTAAAAGTTTGGACCCTTCTTCATTCATATACAAGATGTCAGAAAGGATGGATAGCTGGAACCCACCTGAATCATGGAAGAGAATAACTTGTATCATGATGATTCGTGCCCGCCATCAAAATAAGGATATTACGACTGCTGCCCAATGCTCCCTGAATACAGTAAAAACAATCAGGCATGAACTAGACTTGCAATGGTGACTACGAGGATGTAGCAAGAAGAAAGATCCCTAGCAGACGATCTGATTGCGTTCGTACAGCAGAATTCCTCGCAAATCTGCAGGAACAGGTGTTGAAGAACCCTGGCATTGGAATTCGGGCTTTGTTCGTGGAGTTGCTAACTGTAGTCAAGCCCTGGATAACAAGGGTAGCCAATGGTAGGCCGTATGTATGGCAGCAGGATTCGGCCCCTTGCCCTCTGGGAAAAGTCAAAAATGGTTGTCTGAAAATTTCTAAGACTTCACCAGTCCAAATGTTTGGCCTCCAAACTCCCCAGACCTTAACCCCATGGATTATTTTGTATGGGGCGCAGTTGAAAAAGACACCAATCGCACTTCCAGTAATACAAAAGCCCAGTTAATGGATAAAATTAAAACAGTTTTGCGGCCCTTCCCAGGGAGACTGTAGCATCAGCTTGTTCGAGGTTCCGAAGCAGAATTGAAGCTGTGATCGATGCTAATGGTGGTTATTTTGAGTAAATCTTGTTGATAGTATTGTAATTAACTCTGCCTGTAATGTTTTTTTGTCAATTCATTAAATTTAATAGATACAAAGAAGATTTTCTTTTTCCTTACGAAACTGTCAAATTTATCCCGAACACCCTGTATATATATATATGTATATATATATATACATATATATACACATATATATATATATATATATATATATATATATATATATATATATATATATATATATATATATATATATATATATATATATATATATATATATATATATATATATATATATATATATGTGTGTGTGTGTGTGTGTGTTGAAGAAGTTGGTTTTCCAATGAAACTAGTAGTGTCCCCATTAAACCTTATTCTTTATTATTCTCGGTGTTTTAGTCATTTAAATTAAATTAATAAACATGTCGTTTAACCGAGTAAATCTGAATACGAATATATATATATTATTTGTAGAATCTGATTTTCAGCTTCTGTGCTTGCACTTTATGTACTAGAGTTATTTTTAATATTTTTTCATCAGTTTGGTTCCTTTCTCTAATCTTTATATAAATATTCTTCTGTAGTTTTATTTCCGACATGATTGGCAGAGTGATAAGCGAGGAAGGCCAATGATAATATAATTTCTTTCATTGAAATTCTGTTTAAATTTTAGAACTAGTATCTACCAAACTATTTATTTTAGAGAGATTACTCACCTACTTATCATTATATTACATCACTTGATCGACTTCTTCAAAGGTTAGTAGGGTATGACTCACTAAATTTATTTCTTATTCATTAGAATTCTAATTTCCAGTGCGAACTTCAATGTACCGCCATAGCATAGCCTTTTTTGCATACTGTCACTGAAAGAGTTTGTATAATGACAGTCCATATACGTAAGGAATTCAACGTATTATTAATAACCTAATTTTAGTAATGTAAAATGTCTAGAACGCACAAAACGAAAGTATAGTAGGAAATTAACAGCACGGTTTGCATCATTTTGCTAAGGGGACACTTTCATGTTCAAATACACTATTAAACATAAAATTTCATTATTATAATGTTCCAACAGTAAGGATAAAACCGACTGACCTTTTTCAATCAAAATAAGTAACAGCTAATCTTAAAATGTCTCTTTTCTTCTGCTTACAATTTAATCGTAAATAACGTTGCGCCCTCTATTTCTGTGTTACTACAGACAGAAATTTTAGGCTAATATTTTTTAAACAGTATTGATAACTTATGTGTTCATATTATTATTATTATTATTATTAAGCGCGGTTACAAAAAGTGTAAATTTTCATTATAACTCAAAGCGAAAGATAAACACATCATTGGAATGTGATTAACGATGCTATTTGTTTTATATGAATTTAACCCCAGTTGAAAGCTGTCTTAGCATTTTTTTTTTAAATTTACGTGTTATTATTATACAAATACGACTATTAGTAATTAATATTGACCAGCAATATTAATATTGACCAGCAATTATAATAAATGGAAAAAATATTAATACAGAGTAAAAAAAATATTATTCTGAAATTTCAATGGCTGTTTCTGCAAAAATAGAGGGCGCAAGTCAGTTAAGTACACAGCAGACGACAAAAGGCATTAAGAACAGCTATTGATATCTATTTGAACAGGATAAGGGGAAATATATTTTAATACTGTACAATATATATTTTGCTGAATGGATAATGCGATTTTGAATAATAATATTAAAAGAATAATATTCTGTATAGAAGTTACTATTAACTGAAATAACGTAAATCATGATGCCAATTATTGCGCTGTTTAAAATTTGCGCGTTAGACTCTCGCGAGACGTTTTACATTTCTTAAATGAGTTGACAACTCCTGAACAGCTCTCTTCTCTTAAACACTTCGAAAAGTAACATTTACAGTCGTTCAAAATGTTAGCCACACTTAACATCACACACGGTGAAGAGAGAAAATACTCTTTGTTGCTTAAGCCTCGTAGGTAGTGATTAAACATGCAGTGCTCCTACTCCCAAGGGCTTCATTACTATCAGCATACATTATTACTAACAACAAAGGCATCGCATTTCTTAAAGATGTCTGATGAAATTTCGCCTCCTAAATCGACTATCTTTTGCCTTTCCCGACAGTTGCTGAGCGTGAAGTCTGTTTCAGATCAGCCACTTAGAACCATGCTGTCCAACATGCTTCCTTATCAGCAAGACATCTCGACTCTGCTGCGGAATTAATAGACAAATTATACAAACCCCGAAGGTGGCCGTTAAGTTGAAGCACCTTCATCCAGCCTACTGTTTTGTTTGCTTAGTAGCTTTCGTTGACTGCTCCGCTCGGTGGGTTCTCTGCCTTAGAGCATTCTAGTGTTCCCTCACAATTTCGGGATAATTTTCTCCACTGGCCATTCGCAGATACCAAGTGATTATAAAATGGAGAAGAAAAAGCTGCGTAATTAAAGTCTCGGTCATTAGTGTTATCGTTCTCTATTGTCTGTCATCAGCGGTGTTTCCAACTGGTTTCTTTAAAGTACCACTAAATAGTAATCGAAACGCATCGATAATTAAATGACGGGGTGGGGGGGAAAGGAACATTGACTTCGAGTTATAGTTTGCACTATTAAATAAATAAATAACTATTTTGTTAACATAGAATAAAGTGTACTCCTCCAGGAATTGACAGTAATGTGTACCACATACACACACGCATGGACCTTAGAAACCAATTATAATTTATGATAAAAGTCTGTTTCGAAATATTGTTACGAAGTCCGGTTATGATATAGAATCAGTGTCCTGATTTCACTTTACCCAAATTTTCTGTTATCATTTTAGATGAAAGCCATTGAAATATATCAGCAATTGGTGAGTACTTTATTGACGAAAGGGTAGCAATTAAAGAGGATAATGAACCTTCATATACTTCAACGCTTATCAATAATGGAAGCTATTTAACAGTGGTGGATATATTTGAATGGCTTCTGATTCGAGTTCTAAGACGATGTCACCAAATAGAATGGAAACATGAGGCAATTCCTATGGTAAAATGCCAAGGACAGTCCATACACTGGATGACCAATCTGAGAGCAAGGAAACAGCAATGCATCTTGTTGCCCTATCAGAAGACTCTTCCCAAAAGTTGCCGCCCAAGAGGTCCTCAAAACTTCGATTAACTTTAAATAAAGCAACATCAAGAAAAAAGAAAAACAGAACAACGTCAGAGACTTAAAATTGCATTAACAGAACAAGTACAAAAAGACAGTAGCGTGTTTGAAAACAAAATGGGAGCTCTTGAGTTCCAAATAAACGTAGACTACGCGCTGTCGCGAGTGCGCCAAAACTGAACAGAGGGTACGTGTGCGTCTGAGAGATTGAAACTTAGGCTGTTATTGATATGAGAAGAATCTAGAGAAATTTCTCTAGATTCGACAATCTTTCTCTCGAGTTCATCATAGCACACATGGATGTTAGAAGTTTGAGTCCAGTTCACAATGTGTTGGCGGCCTCCGTCTGAATTAGCTGAAAAGAGAACGTGGCTAGAGAGAGCACTGGCTCTAGTCCTGTTATATATATATATATATATTTTTTTTTTTTCCCTAAGATTTTAATACAAACGGTGAAGTAGAAAAATAAATATATAAATATATATATGGATCCAACTGTATTAATGCACGATTTCTGTATTATATGGTAAACATAGGGCCGGTTTTATCATTAGGCTAACTTAGGCAATTGCCTAGGGGCGCCAGATTTTGCAAATGTATTGGTTTTGATTAATAAATTTTTTTAATGTTCATAATGATATTATTTTTATAAATATCCACATGTGTAGGTGTACGTGTGCTTGTGTGAGTATGACAAAATATATATAGAGAGACAATGTATAGGGGCACCTAAATTTTCTTTGCCTAGGGGAATCAGATACTCTCGGACCGGCCCTGGGTATACAGTGTCTCATATATACATCACATACCCTCCAACAGGGATATCCATATTTAGTAGAAAAACGCAAATACCCTTTGATTTGAATTCGAATACTCAGCTAGTTTGTCTGCTTTACCCTAATAAAAGTTTTAATACTTCTGTATAACTTGCGTTTGTCTGAACAATTCGTATAACGTTTATTCTGGATCGTTTTTAACCGAAGCGAAATGTGCTACTAAATAGCCTGCCAACCTGGGAGCCAATAATTGGAAGAAAGAAAACTCGCAAAAGAATGATCCATTAGTGAAAGAATGAGCCTATTTATGGGTTCTTCTGCTTATTATTATTATTATTATTATTATTATTATTATTATTATTGCTATTTCTTGAGTCCACTTCTGGCTATTTCTTTCGTGAAGCGATATCATATTCCAAAATTTTTTTGTTGAATATGCTATATCCAGGAGAGTTTATTTTCATTAGAAATATCATACAAAAAGAAAAGGTTGTCAACATTTATGTGTTTTCACCAATTTTTTTTATTGCATAAAATCTCCCTAAACGCCAAAGGCTTTCATTAGAGTTTTAGACATTTGTGCTTTTATCCACTTTGATGAAATTCTTTGGAGAAAGGCTCAATTTGTGTCAATGGTAAAATACGACACCCTGTCCATAAAAGAGTGTTGTCGAAGAAATAACACGAATGGCCTGCTTTGGGATCTTTCCATAGCCTCATTCTCAATCCCGAACACATTTGAAATGTTTCGAAGAGACAAATCAAAAACAGATCAGACAAGATCGAAAGTTATGAGAATGCATTAGTTATCCTTCAAGAAGAAATGAGAAAAGATTCCCATTGATCATTATGTATATTGATTATATATATCCTAGAACTATCGTCGCTCTTTTGCTTTTATTGCCGTCAGCCAAACCTTTTCTAAAAGCGATATTTATGCTTCTTATTTACTAGGAATACTAAAAGACATGCATTCAGAAATAAAAATGGAAGAAACAATTAATAGCGAAGCGAACTTTTTCAAACAGCATCAAATGCATTACCTGTCAAACTCGTTTCTGCCACTATAGAAAAATCAATCAAGCAACTCGCTCTTCGTGATTTATAACAATTAACCATTCTTTTCTTATTAAACGATATTTTTTTCTTTATTTTTTAAGGATTGCATAATAATGATATTACTGCAATAAGACAAAGAAAAAAATTTGCCTTGAAATATAATAACAAGGAAGACTGTATACCTCACTCTTTTTAGTCTTATGACACTGGCAATTTGTAGTAATGCTACTGTTTCATAAAAACAGTGTGGTTACCTCAGCAGGCAAAGCATCTGTTATACATTGCCTGCTGAATTCTTTTGGGCCATTTATTATCTTATAGAAGATGGCCCAAAAGGAGGTTATAACCTATGCTTTTCTTAGCAACCTCAACACTGTTATATCGTCAGAGGGACGTGAATTCAAATGCTTCGGGTACATAAGTGAAGAATCGCCGGACTCAAAATGTATCATCGTCATATTTGCTGACGTAGCGATCCATTTCTTGTAGCTCCATCACAGGAAGAATAAAACGAAACTAGGAATGGACAGTGAAAATCCTAAGATTATCCATAATATGAAAGTTTCCCTTTTCCGCTTAAAATTTACGATGGAAACGTTTTCAGAGCTCGTTTCATTACTTGCCAAATCTAGACCATGATAGCAAGGCATCCAGGCAATATATAGACTCGATAGGCGAAAACGAAAAATGATTAATTAAATTTAATTGATGCAAGATCCATATTTGCTAGGATGTTAACATTGATTGTGTTTACTTCCGAGTAGGAAATAAAACAAAATTACAAAAAGCATAATATATACATAAGCTAAAGAGTCAATGACAAAATAATTTTGTTTTGGCATTAAAATTTATATTTTAATAATATAAATTACTAGAAGAAATACCCGTGATAAATACGATATAAAAAAAATGGAAAACTTGAAAATATAATTAAAATGAGTTGAAGAAACTTGAATAGAAAACAAAAGCTCTGTGACAAATGGTTTTAAATTATGTAATTAATTAATGTAATTAAGTTAAAATTTCTACAGAAATTTAATGACAACAAACCCCAGCACCAGATAATACACCAAGCGAATTTACGTAAAAAAACAGCTAACTCAGTTTTTACGTAAGTTAATGGTGGAAATATGGCGATTCGAAAAGCTACTGCTAGAGTGGAATACAAATATAATACGACTATTATACGAGTTGAATTCTACAAATTATATGATTAAATACACCTCATTGGCTAATATTATATATAAAAAAACATTAATATATACTTCACAATTACCAATGCGGGTATGATAGTAATAAATTCGCAAAAGACAGTTATTTGTTTTTGGATAAATTCTTGAAACAGCAAATGAATTGATGATGGACAAAGAACTTATTTTTATGGATTTTAAAGCAGGTTGTATGCTATTACAGACAGAAAAGCGCCACAAGACATTGAACTAACAACGAAGAAAATTCTCATTGAACATTGTAAATTGTTTAATGAGAACATTGAAAAACCTCATTAAACTGACAACGAAGGAAATTCATACTGCATGGGTTAAAAAAATTACCAAATTAAATTTCAAAATAATTTGAAATTTGAAAATTTTATACAACAAATTTATTATTTAATATAGTTCTTGAGAAAGTAGTTACGGAAAGGTATAGAAATTAATCTTTATTCCACAAGCGATTCGAATCTACTCCACTGCTTCTTTTTTGTTTTGGTATGTTTTGCTTTACAAGGACGAGAATTGCTGCCGATGAGAAATAAAACTGTCTGCCATCCCATGAATTCAGACTGTTTGTTCCACCGAATTCCTATGTGCAATCCACCACAGGTTGCTCAACTTGTACTATAGGCGAAATGAAAGAAGAAATTTATTAAGATCAGATTTTATTCGCTGTGGAGAAACATTATTCCAACAAAACATAATGGAAAGAATGTAGGATTTTCTGTAAACAACAGAACTGTGAATCAGTGGAGACTGATCACAACATACGACACAACAAAATGATAGTGACAGAATTACTGATTCCAATTTCGATGAGATGGAAATAATGCACAGAATACAATCAGAACAAATTGAGTGTGAGTGAAGGAGGAGGGAAGGGCTGAAAGGGTTGTCGAGAAACCGGCTGATAATAAATTTATATCATCAATATTGCGCCAAGAATTTTTCGAAAACTCAGAAGAAGCGCAATCCCATAAGTGAAAACTATGGCGAGATGAATGTGAAAGATGTACGAAATTATCAGTTGGTCTGTGATAAAGTAACGCCAACAGCAAAAAGAGGAAACCTATAGAAAGGTTACATGTGTCAACCTTTCTATACTAAAAGAGCGAAAGTATTAAACATTTGCAAAATACATCGCAAGATTGAGGCTTTTATGAATAGCGAAATTTATATTAGATTTATTTTTATATTTAGCACAACTGTTTTACACGAAGTTTACAAATTGTTTACTAATGGGTTTATCCATTATTTCTGAAGTAAAAATCCAAGTGACAGCAACAGATCAATAATTTGATGAAGAAATTCGCCTTACGTTTTGGTAGTCGAATATGGGCAAACCTTTAGGGATACCAGTGGGATAACTGGAAAAGCATATTGCAAAACAAGAATGAACTTTGGAGCACCTAAGTAAATCTTTGAATTTAGTGCGTGGTATCATGTAGAAGAAGATTCGATTAGATCCCTATTGGAGGATTTGGAAGGGAAAAAACTAAATAAATATCTAAAGGGTGACTGAGTAGTCCCGTGGAAATGGCATCTGATTTCATAGCTCTAAACCACCAGAAGAAAGACCTTTAAAAGTTCGATTCGTCGCCGCTGGTGACACTTTTTCTAAGTGTTTTTAATCCGGTATCAGAGTTAGTCGATCTTTGGCACAGCCATGTAAATTTTTTTCTTTTTTTTTTATCCCGGAAACTATTTTAACCCTCAACTCAAGAAAACGGACCGTAGAACTCACATTATTTTAGACAATAATATATAGTATTAGGGATAGGGATTAAAAGATGGCGGCAGTTATCTCTGTCGTACTCTCCAAATATTTATTAAAATTATTTATTATTTTACTATATATTAATAAACTATCACCACTTGGATGTGATGGCAGCTTCCAGCTTTTGGCCTTTTCGAAAATCAGTTTTCAATAAATGAATAATTTCTTTACTATATATATTTACTTGACGATATCGTAAACTTTACTATAGACAGAAAGATGTTGTTTATCTCTACAAAACTCTTACAATTCCTTTATTATCGCATTTGACCTCAAGTTTTATGATTACCTTTCATATTCCATCGCTTTTCTAGTTTCTTCTGAGTCATATTTTACACCTGATGTTTCTTTATTTGTTCTTACACAATCTTTCCATCCGTTTACATTTTCATAACTTTGCTGCTCTCCTTTTATCCCTAACACTGAACAAGAAGGTCTTATCTCATGATCTCGGCCCAATCATTGGAAACGTTCACGTTTCAAAGTTTAAATCGTCATCATACCAAATGCATGATGGACGACAATACCTCACGGTCAATACGCCATCTCCCAAGTGTTAAGTAATATTGACTCATTTTTATAGTAGAGAATTTTTTTTTTCTCCCAAAGAAATAAGCCTAAGAGGCAAGAATATGTTACTGGTAATTTGACTTGGGTTACCGAGAAATAAAAGTTGTAGGAATGCACTCATACGAAATTTGAACCCAGATCTTTTTAACCAAAAGGCATGGCTGTCGTTCTTCTTCCAAGACAAAAAAAAAAAAAAAAAGTACTGGTTTCGACAAAGATTCCGTTTGGATAATCTCGATTCTTCTATTGGACAGCGCACGAGAACATTTACTGAAGAGTCAAGATTGAAAATACAGGCTAAGCTATAATTAAAATAAATATAAAACTATGCTAATAATACTTCATCGGTATCTTATTAGCTTGCTTAAAAAAAATTCATAAAATTTCGTACCAACAAAAGAAACAGCCATAAGGACCCACCTAGTGTTAAGCAATATCTCTAAGAAACAATACCAGTCGGTTATAATAATAATGGTAAATACAGTACATGCTTAATACTGCTCTCGTATTTTTAAGTGAACAGATGGTTAAAAATTATGAAACAGTATAGTGTTAAGTGTTATTTGATCATTTTAAAAAAAGATTTTATAACAAATAATGAATTCCATTAAGCATTATTAGTATACGATGAATAACACAATTCTTCTCATTAGTATTCCTGTAATCGTGTGGGATTGGGGTAATTCGTAGTTGGCAACTACACGGCATTTCTGATATTGTGCAGTAACGCACTCTGGTTAGTGTTATTAATAGTTTTATTGCAGATAAATTAATCTAATAAGTCTTTATGAACTGAAAAAGGAAACAGCATTCCTAATCCATATTTATTCGCATTGACGTTTCTCTCTCTCTCTCTCTCTCTCTCTTTCTTTGTGTGTGTGTGTGTGTGTGTGCGTGGTGCGTGTGTGTGTGTGTGTGCGCGCGCGCGCTAATGTTATGCAAATATTATACAGGTATCGTGCTGGATTAGCCCATCCCCTAAATTTAAAACGGTGTTGCCTTCATGGTGGTCTCGACACGTTGTACTTGGTTTAATACTCACAAATTAAAGAAACCTACAAAGTCTGAATACATTTTATCTCATTAGGAAAACTGATGAAACCATAAACGGAACTAAAAAAGTAACCAAATGAGAATTTAAAAAACAACATGACAATGTTACCTGTTAAACTCGTTTGTACAACAGCAGAAAAATCAATTGAACAACTCACCCCTTCGTGATTTACAATAATTAACTGCCCTTTTCTTACTAAAGAAGTCTGTCTAGTTGTTTAATAATATTCTAAAGAACAAAACACTATAAAAACTGATACTTAATAATAAACTGGATAGTACTGTTTTTTTTTATTTTCTTTCAATCCAACAAAGTCAGCCAAATTTTGTTTGCTACTGCCGCTTAACAGTTTTATAAAATAGCGTTGGTTACTTAAGTGGACAAATGACTTATATTGCTGTAGATGGATCGGTAAAAGAGATTATAACCTAGTTAAACACATAAGTATCTTTCTATTCCGAACGTGCTCTCAATTCGAAGTGACAGAGTTTAAAAAAATTAATGATAAAATTATTAAACAGATGTTCCTGTTTCAACAAAACTCGATTGAAGACTTCGGCTTACATAAAAAAAAAAAAAAGTAAAGAAATTGAACTGGTCTTTAAGAAAAGTAAACCAGAATGGCGCTTGCTGTCATAAAGGATAAGTTACTATTAAAATTCTAGAACTGTACTAAATTCGCACGAAGGTGATTGATTATTCGATAGGCCTATTTAGCAAGGTGTTGTTAGGTGTATAATACAAACATGTGGTATTGGATACGTAACTTGAGAGCGCACTCATGGAGAGAGAATTAAAAAAAGAAAAAAAAAAGGCGTTAATCCCATAAGAGGAGAAATACAACTAATTAACATAGTAGCAGGCTGGGCTAAGTGAGTTATATAAACACGTGATTACTACAAATCATGTCTGCTGTTTATCTTGCAAGAGCGAATGATGAAAGGTGACCGCTTTTGCTAGCACATTACTGAAATTCGCAGTTCAAAATGGCTTCCAGGAATAAACTTAATGAATTATTATTGTCATTTGTTTAGTCTATTCTATACGTTTTTTTTTTTTTTTTTTTTTTTTTTTTTCTTTATGTAGCTCCCACCCACAAAAGATTTATCTGTAAACCTATAGGGTATATTTGTACCGTGGGGTAGTAAGGATTATTTTTTCATTGATTTTGTATTTTTTTGTTTATTTTTTAAAATTTTATTTTTACATAAGTCTGGAAACCCTGCTCTAGAGGCCAAACATGGAACATTTTCAATCTACTTCAGGCCTCCAATTGGCGCGTGACAGACCAGCCGATGAAATTTACCTCTCACTTCAATCACAAATTAAATCACAGTCACAATCACAAAAATATATGCAAATCCACCACACACACTTGAAGTGGGTAAAATAAAGAGCACATCAGTGCTATAGGCGTGGGCAAGCGATTAAGGAGAAATACAGCTGCAAACAAACAAACAAATCAAACAACAGTAGTATGCACACGCAAATTAGTTCTTGGATTGGCTCCTGTCCCCGCGGTTAGCCAAATGACTATGCGCTTCGCAACCATATGACTGGGAAAGGATGCGTCCTGGGTTCGATTCCCGTCGTCGACGTGAAGAACTTAAGGATCTTTCTCAGACATAGACAAGTTAGCCGGTCTTGGGCGTGGACTGCAGGGTTTTTCTCTACGGTTTATCTGCGGTTTTTCCTCCGGCAAGAAGGCAAACCGACCCCAAGAACACACGCAGCTACAGACATAGGACACACCGGGAAGCATAGGGCTAGCCACCTTATCCTGGAGATGGGTACGGCTTAGAAGGGCTAAACATAGCTCCGTAACAGGCCAAACAACTGAAGGGAAGAAGAATTGGCTCTCCTGGTATTAAACCAATCACCGGGTGTGTTTGTTGGAATTAATACTTAATGTTTTATGGCTGCATAGCCAAAATATAGAATGTCCTTAAGAAGTGTTACCGAAGTTCTTTACTTAAAACACGTCCACTGTTTTATATATCTGCGATTCCGAGTAATTTTCTCGCTTCATAATGACGAGCGAAATGGCTTCAAAAGTTACCCTGTGTGGTCTCTACAGCAGGAGAATCGGGTTATTGAAGGGCCCACTCGCGCTACTAAATATCTAACAGGTCCACAACATTTCTTGGATGGGATTCACATTAAGAAAGTGCATTGCGAGAGGATAAAAAAAAATAATCTTAACTGCATTCCACTTTAAAAAATAAATGTAATTCATTCATATCAAAACCGAAAGAACGGCAATCAATATAACTAAATACCAAATCCATAGGAGGATGGCTTACCTGACGACGTGCCGTTCACAGAGCTCATATCCATGGTTAAATCCTTTCTGTTCTCCTCAAGAAGTGCTTCCAGATGATCATCGGCAGTGTCTTCTTCAAATCCTTCCAAGTCATCTCCTGCCAGAGAAAGGTCAAATTATGGGGTCAGCTACACTGCAAGGAAACTTTCGCACTGGACAGACGTCGGATTCACACTTGTAGCCTCCGCGGCTTCGGGGTGGGTGAGGGTGGGGGAATCCGTGTCTGTTGGCGAGAGAGTTTGTGGTCGTCTCATTGTGTGTTGTAAGCATGGCTTACAAGCTCGCGCAATCAATAGCTGCGGCACGGTTACAAGTGTTTCGGCTCGTCACGCCTCCTTCGTCGTCATCCGAAGTTACTTTCGGTTGCGAGAGGATTTTCCTTTCACACCGCAGAAGAGGTCAGTTGAACGTGCGGGAGGAGATTCTACCTGATCGTCGGGAGGAACAAGTGCGAGCACGTGAACTGTCTGTCCAGTGTTCGCAAGCGCCGAGCGAAACTACTTTACTTACGTTTTAAGGCGCGTGGCCTTGCTTGCTTCCGGCGAGACATGGCAATGCGGGCCGACACTGCAGGTGACCTGTCGTATTCCGCACACACACGCACGCACGCACACACGCCGCTAGTCTCGGAGCGGAGGGCTGCGTGAGCGGGGAGTGATGCGGGGAAACTGGGAGCCGTCGGGGACACGTCTACAATATGAAGCGGCCGACGAGATGTGGGCATCCTACGTCATGGCCGCACCGGGCCTTCCATCCCCGCAGGAAATGAGCGCACGCGTGCCGACTGCGAGACGTGCGGAAGGCAACGGCGAGGGAGCCCTGGGAATTGCCGCACGATCGAGCCAGCACCACGCCTGCATGAGGCTCCACGTCGTCAGGTTATCGCTGTCAAGTGGTCGGCACTGCTCCGTCAACTTGTATATACACACACACACACACACATACACAATCTTGTTCACCTAACCTCCGTTTTTTTCTCATTTCCGGTCCTGCGCAGTCTTTCCGCTCTTGCACCACCAAGGTGTCATCTGTCGTTCATCGCCCGTCAGAGCAAGTGGCGGAAAGAAAATATAGAGGATGAGGGAGGTAATCTTTTCCAGTCAGACTCGACTCAGTCCGCGCACCGGAAGCTTGACGATTAGAGCGAGCTCGCAGTTCTCAAGGGCGCATGATCCGAGAAAGGAAAGAATCGGTGAAGAGAAAGTCGAATTTGCATCGGCCCTCCCTAAATCTTAATTACTTGCGCAAATCGAATTATTTCGATACCTCTCCCCCTTCCTCTCGTTTTCCACCCCCTGATCTCAGTGGCTGCACAGTCAGCCTTCAAGAAGAACTCATTGTGCATCCATTTGAAATTTCCAAACAGAGCGAGTGAATCGTTGACAGATCAAATCATTATCGACAGCAGTCCCTTAACGTGAATGAAATCCAATCATTTATCACATCTGAACGCGAAGACGATCTTGGGAAAAAGAACAACAAGATGAGCATGGAATCCAAAGAATAAATATAATACTTCGACAATAAGGAGAAAAACAAGTGGCGCTGATATGGGCAAATTTACACACAAATAAATAACCTTATTTTATCCTAACTATTTCGTAATCAGAATGTATTTTTGTTTTAATATCAGCACCGCCCATTTTCGCCGTTGGAGCCTCATATTTTAAGAAATACCGTATTAATAAAATATAAATATATAAATTTTGTTTTTGTTGGCTACATTGAAAAAAAACGTGTGGTGGCAGCACTGAATGTTGTTGTTTTATTTTATTTACACTGTAGTTCTCACGCAAGTGCATTGGTGTTGAAACAATCGGAAAATGGAAGATTTGTCCCAATTTCAAAGAGGACAAATAGTTAGTGCGTCTTTAGCTGGAACATCAGCGACAAAAACTGACACATTATTAGGTGTAAACAGACCTACGGTTTCTAAGGTTACGTCAGGATACACAGATCATCGAAGAGAAACGAAATTTCAAAGCCGGGTTGTTTTACACATTATGCATGCTGACGGTGTGATGAAAAGTAATCAATACATAAAAATATTGGAGAAAAGAGTGGTCCCACAAATTCAGAAGGCAAAGAACTCATCTTCTGACCGGATCAAGCTCCATGCCACTCTTCAAAAAAAGTGAAAGAGTTCCTCAAAAATCACAACATCCAACTGTTTCCAGTGGCCAGGTAACTCTCCAGACATTAATTGAATAGATAATTTGTGGGTATAGTGAAAATGAGACTTCATCATCATCAAATTCCTGGTATATACCCTCAAGGGGGGTACAGGATATGACAGTACTTCATGAAAAAATTTACATCATTACTAACTTCCTATCTACAATTTTCCTCCAAATCAGTCTGTTCACCTGCCAATACTTCAATATTATCAGATCTTATATTTCTGTCTTCTAAGGCACTTTGTACCGTATCAATCCACCGATATCTTGGTCTTCCTCTGGGTCGTTTTCCTGCCAACTTGGCAGAGAACACTTGTTTTGCTAATCTTTTCTCGCCCATTCTGTTTAAGTGATCATACCACTTGAGATTAGCTCTGCTAACGCATTCCTGGATGCTCAGGATTCTCATATCTGCGGTCTCTAGTCTTTGGTCAAGTGTTTTACTTCTGACCAAGCTCTCCGATCCATAAGTTAAAACTGGTTTGAACACTGTCTTGTATACAGCTAATTGACTTCCCATCATACCAGCTTTGCTAATTCTGTTGTCTCTTTCATTTTAATTTATCATCTTCACTGAAAATCGTACCTAAGTAGCAAAATGTTTTGCTTGTTCCATAGGTTCTCCATTCACAATGCAGTTGATACATTTTCAATGCTTCTGCCTATTTTCATTGTCTTTGTCTTTTTAATGCTGACCTTCATTCCATATCTATTACAACAGCTATTCAATTTAGTCAGGGAATCTTGCAGACTTGTAGTGGATTTATTTAGAAGTATAACATCATCCGCATAAAGCAAAGAGCTGACATTAACATCTCCAATTTTGATATCATGTTTAATACCACTTTCCTTCATAATGTAATCCATATAGATAATGAATAACAGAGGGGATAATGTACATCCTTGTCTCACACCAGATTTAACATTAAACCATCTTCCTGTACTTCCTTCAATTCTAACTGCTGGCTTGCAACTCAAATAAAGACTAAGTATTGCTTGATATAATGCCCCATTGACACCATAAAACTGTAGCGTTTTGAATAGCTTCTCTCTTGGCACCTTGTCACATGTCACCTTGTCGACCTTTTCCAGATCGACAAAACTTAAATACAGATTTTTGTTATATTTCCATGATTTCTCAACTATTTGTCGTAAAGTGAAAATCTGATCCTGACAGCCTTCATTTGGCCTGAATCCAGCTTGTTCTTCACGAAGCTTCCCTTCCACAATCCTTCTCAACTAATTCTCAAGTATACTTGCATATATCTTATCGGGAACACTCAATAGGGAAATACCTCTGTAATTCTCACATGCAGTTTTATTTCCCTTTTTTATATATGGGTACTATTAGAGCTCTACTCCAATCATCTGGAATCGAATATCATCTACTCCTGCTGCCTTTCCACATTTCAAGCCTTTGATGGCTTTTTCTACTTCAAGTATGGATATGTATTCCTGACTGCATGCCTGGTCAGTGCTTTTTACCACTGTGCTGTCATCATTGCTTTCATTTAGCAATTTTTCGAAGTAATTACTCCATACTTCAAGGATATCTTTTTCTCCTGTTATCATGTCACCTGTATCATCTCTAATTTCTTTAACAGCACTATTTCCTCCATTTCTGAGCTTCTTCGACAATCTCCAGAATATCTTACCACCTTCTTGATATTTATTTTCTATGTTTTTGCCAAAGTCCTCCCATGACTTTTTGTTTAGCTAGTTTTAGACAGTGTTTGGCTTTCTTACATTTGTCTCTATTCTCTAAGAGCACGTGCTGACTTATTTGCCAGGAACATTTGATATGCTTCTTCTTTTCCTTCACTGCTTCTTTAACTTCCTGCATCCACCATGGAGTTCTGATTTTTCTATCCGTGCAGACAACCTCACCACATGCCTTTCTAGCTGAATCAATCAGGGTTTCCTTCAGGGCTTGCCACTGAATCTCCAAGGTTTGGGTTGTTCTCAAACTCTTTCATTTTTTCTTCAATAATCTTTGTGTATTTTAGTCTACAGTTCACATCTGAGAGCTGCTCAACTTTATTAGCTTTAAAACTTTCTTACATATCATTCTTTTCAATATGAAATTCAATTTTATCCTGCTCAAGACTAAATAGTGATCACTTCCAATTTCAAATCCTCTGTACATTCTGGTGTCCTGCACCAGGGAGAAAACATCACTATCAACTATAACATAGTCAATGAGACTTTTCTTATTCCTTGCCTCTTCTCTCCATGTGAATTTGTGCACATTTTTATGTTGGAACATTGAAAAAAATGTGCACAAATTCACATGGAGAGAAGAGTCATGGAAAATGAGACTTGGAAAATGAAATTATGACGGAAAGGGTAACTTAATCCAATCCATTATAAAAGTATGTTTTCGAGATGCAGAAATAAAAAAAAATCTGTTGTACTTTGGTACAGTCCATGCCTAAGCGAATTAATGAACTTATTAGGAACAGAGAAACATATAAATTATTAGTTCAAGTTGTAGTTAAATTTTTTTACTTATTTTCGCAAGAAAATAAAAATAAAATAAAAATAAAAAATAAAAACATGACGCAGAAACAGAGCGCCCATTAGAATGTGACTGGAGGGAGTCTGTGTGTGAATATGAGAACAATATTCTGAGGTTGGTCGGATTTGCATTTTAGAAAATGTTGAGTTTAACAGCCCTGAGAGAAGTTGTGTTTTGAAAAAAAAAAAAAAAGCCAATTTTTTTGGACAGCGAGTCAGTTAAGGACGTGAAGCGTTTATGGCAGGATTAATCAGGTGTAAAATTCAACCAAGAGATGAAAAAATCTGATACTGGCTGGAGATTGGAACATTATTAAAAGTAAGAGAGTTAAGATCATTCTTCTGGGAAATAACCAAGGACTGGGTTCTGATATCATTGATATTCACTAGATTTTCTTCCTCACACGAGACCGGTGGGAAAATCAGTGTTAAGACAACTTGAAGCCAAACTCCGTTAAGTATTACATTTCTCGAATGAAGAAGAGGAATGGAATTGAAAGTAGGGTCATCTTGAAAATTATTGATAGGATTTGAGGTTAGAGAGAGAGAGAAAAGGTCATTAATATATAAGAGCGAGATATTAATCAAGATATTAATATATCTTGATTATTAAACAGAAACATAAACATAAACAGAAACCTGGGATATTCCAGTACTGACGAAGAAACATAATGAGAGCCCTCCTGTCCTTTCGCAAAGGACAGGAGGACGACCATGTGATGGCAACTTGTAAGTCAGTTTGGTCTAGACCAAACACAGTTAGATGCCTTGATAGTATCAAGGAAAACCACGTGATTTCTCCAAATCCTTCCATGGCCTGTGTTCAGCAGTGGATAAAGGTTAGCAAATTGCTCTGTGGCAGAGATGGAATGGCAGAATCCATATTGATGATCACCAATTAACTGATGCATCGTCAGGTAGTGAACTATTAATGACCTTCTCCATTTTCTAGAGCCATGAGGTGAGAACAACGGGATGATAGTTTGATGGTTCCCCTTTCAGATGATGCAGGATAAAGTCTCGTATCAGCCAGAGAGTATGACAGTTTGTATTAGCAATGCAGGCTGTTGTATAAGCGGCTGCTAATTTTGTAGCACAATTGGTGGAATGTCATTGGAACCAGGAAATATTGGTATAAAAGGTTGTTTAAGATTTTTCTGACATCTTTGGTGAAAGAAAATATGCTGTGAGTAGTTCATGGTATAGTGGGAAGTGATTTATCCTGGTCCTCTATACAAAACGTAAAGGAAATGTTGATGCCAACACAGGTCTGATTGATCTTCTGGTGATGTCACCGTGGTAATGAGAGAGGTGGAAACATGGAAGAGTTTAAGTTACGCCCAACAGCGAGGGAGCAGAAGACTTAGCTCTCATATAAGTAGATGACAAGCTTTATGAGCTGAAGGCAATGTAGCACTTAAGAACATTCACAAACATCCGTGCTCATGGATAGATTCGAACTCTCGACATATTGGCTGGAGAGCGGAAGCTTTATTCACTATAAATATATAAATGAATACTATTAAAGTTCAGCGACTCCAAGCGTAAGCAAATACCTGGATATTGCAACACCTGACCCATTTGGTAGTGCAAACTGAGGCAACTCATAGTAAGGGTGGATACAGCTCCTAGGAGCGAAGTTCACATTATGGGTAAATACTAAGAATACCAAGAATCGCTCGTAAACCTATAGGGCATGTACTGTGTGTATACTGAGTTTTTCTTTTTCTTTTTATTATCATCATCGTTATCAGCCATTGTCGCTTCACTGCTGGATGAAGGCCTTTCCCAGATTACTCCAAAACTGTCTGTCCATGTCTCTCCTTTTCCACGTCACTCCTGCAAATCATTATTTTCAGATAATGTAATACATTATTACATCAATCCACTGTGATTTAGGTCGGCGTCGTGGTCGTTTTACCTCTCGTGGAATTCAATCCAGTACTTTTGTCCATCGTTGTTCTTGTCTTCGAGCAATATACCCATCCCGTTGCCATTTCAAATGTTTCACTCTTCCTATGACATCAGAGACTTTGGTTTGGTTTCTTATCCATGTATTCCTTTTGTGATCCAGTGTTGTGATACCAAGCATACCCCTTTCCATACTAAATTGTGTTCTTCATTCATATTTTCTGAATTTCCTTTGCATTTAGTGTCCATGCTTCACAGCCATATGTCAGAATAGGAAGAATACATTGGTTAAAAACTTTTCTCTTCAGGCATGATGGTAGTTGGCTTTTGGATGTTGAATGTAATTTTCCAAATGCTTTCCACCCAAGCATCATGCGTCTTTTAATTTCGTCCATGATATTTTGTTCCATTGATATCTGTTGTCCTAAGTATATGTAATGGTCTACTTGCTAATTTCCTCATTAATGATTTTTATTATTTCTGGTTGGACATAACTTGGGTCTTCTTTAGGTTTATCTTTAGGCCAGCTGTTTTGCTAGCAATTTGGAGTTCATGGATGTGGGTCTGTAATTCATGCGCAGTTGAAGTAAACATAACTGTGTCATCTGCAAAGACTAAATGGCTTAAATATCTTCGATTTATCTTCAGACTTTTCCCTTCCCAATCAAGAAGTTTGAATATTTCTTCTGTGAATTATTTTGGAGAGATTGTATCATCCTGTCTTATACCTCTCTGTGTTTCCACAGCAGAACTGTTTCACATTGATAAAGTTCTCTAACTTTAGACAAATGGTCAGCTAAAAATTAAAATTTCACACAGTCGACCATTTGTCTAAAGTTAGAGAACTTTATCAACGGACACAGTTTAATACTAAACTCCATTTGTAGGCCACCAGATGAAAATCCTAAACTATTCTTAGAAACCTGAATAATAAAAATAAACAACAACCTTAATCAGCCTATAATTATAGCACGAACATTAACACCCTAAACACGAATGAAGCATAACCTGCAGCTTATTCAGATATACAGTATCATCCAACTTTGGCTTAACAGCAACCATTTTATCTCATAGCACATTCCTGTATAAATCATATCAACGTTCGTGATAGAGAAAACAGACTTTATCCAACTATTAGAGAAAACTAGCAGACCACTACTTAATATCATGAATCCCAGTACTGGAGAAACAAAACTCTAGCTCTTTACATCAAACCACTTTAAAAAGTAGTAGACGACAAGATTGTTGAAAACCCCATGACATCTTATAATGCAATCCGATAATCCAGAAGAACTTTCATCAAATCGACGCGTCGTATATACAAGAGAGTTACCCGAAACTAAAGATTAGATCAACAAGGATTCACCCCATGGCTAACTGACGATACACGACTCAAAATATACAAAAAGAAAAAAAAAAAAAAAGACCACTTATGGCGCCAGCTTAAAAGAAATTCACGTAAAGCTGGAGCGAATATAAAAAATACAGAACTAAACTCCGATCAGAAATATGCGATTTAAACGTAATTATTTCAGCAATAAAATTAAATTAACATGAACAACGCTAAACAAAGCCTTCAATATAATAAAACCTTTTCCTGTCTCAATGACTGCCGTCCAGAACTTTGCAAACAGGATTTAAGTAACAAGCAACTAATTGACAAATTTCAAAATAATGGCCTTAGAAAGCCAAACACCAACAGTATCCACGCACAAAATAAAACTCTTTAGTTCCCCCAGATAACACAAAAAGATTTAGATACGGTTATCTCAAAAATCAACTTTAAAACATTCCTTGGATTTGATCAAATATGACCAAGGGACCATCCAGCACACAATTTTTTTAAAAAATTCGAAGCTGCATAAGGAGAAAGCTCCACAACCGGATCGAAGACTTTCTGAAAAAACAGAACCAACAATGAAAAAATAAATCGTACCAAGAGCAACAGAACCGAGATTAATTGTAACATTCCTCAAGGGGCAATTTTATCGCCATTTTCCTATTTTTCAATATAAAACTGTTTCAATATACAGTATTTATAAACAATCTATCCATTCTACACTATACAGTGACATCAACCAGTACGCAGATGACACACTACTCATAGCCATACACAAAGACCCATCAATAGGTTTATAACATTTACAAATAGACTTCAACATAATCACTGATTGGCTCATATCTTAATAAATAGCAACAAATTCCAACTCATAATATTTAGAAACCCTTGGATGGGTATAGATCTGTCATATATATTGAAATGTCAATATTCACATTGCCCAAAGTAAACAAAAACCTGTCCCTGCACAACAAACTAGGAAGTTAAAAAACTCAGATACTTAGGCCTGCACTTTGACTACAACATGCGATGTAACACACATACGAGGGTGCTCTGAAAAGTTCGCGGCCTAACAATGAAAAAACGAATTTATAATTTCAAAAATTTTTTTTCAACATAATCTCCCTTGAGACTAATACGTTTATTCCAGCGATGCTCCAGCGCCATTATTCCGTCCCTGTAGTGGTTCTCAGGTAAGATCTGCAAAATACCCCTCTACAGCTGCAATCATCTCTTGATTCGAAGAAAAACTCTGACCAGCGAGGAAGAGTTTTAGTTTTGGGAAGAGATAGAAGTCAGAGGGAGCCAAATTTGGGGAATAGGGTGGATGTTCCAACATTCATAGTGGAGATTCAAAGTTTTTTTTTTCTGCAGACCTGGTCATTTCTCACGAATTTTTTAGTCTAGTCTGGTTAAAATATCGGAATAATATTCCCCAGTTATTGTTTTACCCTTTTCAAGATAATTAATAAACAAAATTCCTTTAACATCCCAAAACACCGATGCCATGACCTTTCCTGGAACCGACTTTGTCATCTTTGGCGCTGAACAACCGGCTTCTGTCCACTGTTTTGACATATGATTAATATGGAACACGCATATTATTATTATTATTTTGACACCTCCAGGGAGTCCAAAGACTCATCGAGGGAGAGTATAACAGCATCGAACGAGTGGTCCCTTCCAACTACTAACCGCGCTCAAACTTACTTAACTGAGCCATTAGTTGCAGAGGTTCTACCAATCGACCAGCCTTTATATACACAAAAAACTGCGAATATTGCTCTTTCAAATGCACTACTTACAAGACATTATTACCTTCAAATGATAGGAAAATCATCTGAAATCCCTAGGTGAGACTGTATTGAGATACGGGTTAGATGAACAAAATAACAAATATACTAGTAGCTGATAATGCCATTATTATTACTATAATTACGTATATTAAAATAATAAATGCCCTCAGCATTATGTAATAAATGGATCAGAAGGGTAAAAATTATAGTACTTCAACTGTACATATATCAGAACTCTGTACACAAGATAACAATAATTAATAATAGTAGTAAAAATATAAACCAAAGGTATGTAATATAAAACTATTAGTACTCTATTAGTACTCTAGTTCTATACTCTAATGACACCTAAAACATCATAAAAGCCAAATATTAGCTTCGAAAGATGTGAACAAAATGTTCAATGTACTACTGTGATTATGGTACTACATATATATATATACATATCCTAATCCTGTGGCCTCCTCTCTCTCTCTCTCTCTCTTGAGAGGGTTGTGGCTGATTACCAGGGAGACGATTATGAACAGGGTGGTTTTAACCGGTTAACTCACTTTATGTGTGTGTGTGTGTGTGTGTGTGTGTGTGTGTGTGTGTGTGTGTGTGTGTGTGTGTGTGTGTGTGTGTGTGTGTGTGTGTGTGTGTGTGTGTGTGTGTGTGTGTGTGTGTGTGTGTGTGTGTGTGTGTGTGTGTGTGTGTGTTATATGCATAATATATATATTATACAAATGTATATGGATACGTACATTTGTGTGCATGTATACGAGGTGGGGGCTGAAAAGTTCTGATTAACATCTTGATTAACCACAATTCCTTCATGGTGATTACCATAACGTTTCAGCACAACATCGTATATATTGTGAATATTATGTATGAATAATAAAGTTTGATTGACTGATTAAAAAAAAGTATTATACTGTTGTTGTTGTTGTTGTTGTTGTTGTTGTTGAGAGACCTCCAGAGAGTCAGGGACTCGTCGAGGGAGGCCACATATTACTCAGCAGCAGTTGTCATACCTGTTCTTGAATTCATTCACACTACTTGCATACACAGCATCCAATTGTAATCCATTCCAATCACGTACCACTCTGTGAGAGAAAAATCGAGTCTTCACTCCCTTCTTGACGGGATTCATTCTCAGCTGCCATGAATCTCCTCTCGCCTTCTCCTCACCCACCTTGATATTAAAAATGTCATCAACTGAACTCCTGTATAATATTTTCAGAAGTTTGTAAGTCTCAATCACGTCAGCCCTCTTTCTCCTGTTTGCTAGTGTCTGCAGCCTACAAATTCTCAATCTCTCTTCATAATCAGTATATTCCACAATCCTGATACCATTTTTAATACTCTCCTTTGCACTCTCTCTCTCTCTCTCTCCAGTATATCAGAATCGCAACGAAAACCAGGAGACCAGACCTGCGCACAGTAGTTCAAGTGAGGCCTTATCAAGGTCTTGTAAAGAGGCAAAATAACATCCTTATCTTGACATTGAACATTCGTTTCAGCATTGCAATTATCTTTTGAGTTGCATTTGCAATCTTTGCTGCATGGTCCCTGAACTTCAACTTGCTATCTACTAACACTCCAAGATCTCCACCCTGATCAGTTTCTTCAAGCATAATCCCACAAACATAATACGACATTAGATATCTAATCACGCCAAAGTGCATGATTTTATATTTACTGACATTGAATTTTAGAACTGTATTTATTTTAATCAATCGCTTAATGTACTTTTTAATATACATCTGTTATTTTTCAAGTCAGTCTCACCTACTAAATTCGGTAACGTTTTAGTATTGGATAAACTATAGAATTTGCACGAATAATACATTTAATCATGCAAATGATCACAAATAATCTAAGAATCCATGAAGATTACTTGTCAAGACTTCGGGCATTGAAATTAAAAAAAAAGTAATCCATCTCCATATCTAAGACATGTTTATTGCAATAAAAAAATATTCAGTGTTTAAAATACGGTAAAAATCAATGTTATGGAATAAAGTTTCATCACAAGCATAAGAATATCGTTGTGTTCTTATCATTGTTATATTTAAATATTTTTTTTTAAGAAAGGCAACTTTACTCTTTTTTTTTTTTTTATACGTCTATAAAGTGTGGTTTCTCCTAAAATTATTACCAATGTTTAGAGCCGTAATACACTAATGAGAGAGAGAGAGAGAGAGAGAAAGGCTTGAAGAGATCCGAGGAGGAAGAATTGTTGTGATGAGTGCACACAGGATGGGTGCATTTTCCATTGATTCGAGGGGCATTATGGGGCACCTGCCTTACTTTACAAACAGTGTATTCTATTCTACGCATGTAAAAGTAAACAGATATGAAAATCGGTTTCATTTCGCCATTTAAAAATAAAAGAAAAATGTTTTTAGCATCATGAATATATTTATTAAAGTGGAACCGGTTTGGAACTGCTCTCAGAGCTGCATTTAGCATATTTTCACTTCCATCGACGGAACCCGAAGCAAGAATCAATGCAGCGAATGGGATTGTGTGTAGTGTAGACGACTGCGACCCACAATTATCGAGTGAAATTAACAACTGCGAGGATGTTGGTAATTACGGGTCAGAAATCTTTGATGTAGATTATAAGCAAGACTGGTCTAATCATAGATCCCCAGGGAACAGCGTTATTTAACCAAAGGAAACTCTTGTAACCATCGTTTATTTTTACTGTTGATTTTTTCATTTGAACAGCCTGTTAACGAAACGGGTACGTTACCTTTATAATAATTCATGCAACTCTGCGTTTTTCTTTTTAAAATTTTGTGGGAGCTTTAGGAAGAAAACTTGCTGGGTTACTTTAAGTTGACCTAGCGAAAAATAAATTCAATCTGAAGTTAGTATGTTCAGTAGGTCGCTTTTGCCCGTGTCTAAACTAGTTCTTAGAAGACAATTTTTTTTCTTTTTTCAAAAAATGTCACTAATCGAATTTTTACTGATTTGTCTAATATTCAAGAGAAAACAGGCAGGGGAGAGAGAGAGAGAGAGAGAGAGAGAGAATGGTTGAAATGACTGCTGACATAAATAAGGATACGAGGTCAGTATTATTATCTTTGTTAATTCCTTGAGTTTTCCGAACAATTTGTTACAGAAAGTTTCCAGGAGGGAGAAAAAAAGTTTGCCACTACCATATTCCATCAGTTTAACTCACTTTCAGTTGAAAAGTCCGTATAGAGGTTACTAAACGGAATTCAAACAAAGTTGTGTTTTCTAAAGAAGGCAAATGTTTCTTTGATTTATTTATTCCATTTTTATACAAATAAATGTATGCATTAGCAGACAGTTGACGTAGATAAGTTGGTCCTTTCACAAGATAATTCAATTTTTAATCCCGGAACTCAGAAAACTCAACACCGACAATGACGTAATACTGATTTGTATTAGGAACAAGATGGCGGTAGTTATGAAGCGTACTGTCTTCATTTAGCAATGACAGAAAAGTACATCGATAAACAAAAATGAGTTAGAAGATTTTTTTTTAAAGCTTCATTTCTCTGTTTTTCTTTTAATTGGCAGTGCATTTGACTCCTATAAATTTTGAAGTTTTGGTAGCACTATAGATTATGAAATGATTTCTAAAACTTTATACGGATACGAGTTATTCTTATGCAGCATATTATTTTGGTTTCCATGGCTTCTTTAATTTGATTTCTCTTTGTACACTGGTGTCCAAAACCGAAGAACGAATACCGTTTCTGAAGATTTCAATTCGCAAATTCAGACGAATCAACTTGCGACAATTTATATAACGAAAGATTTTGAATAAAAAGCGGGTAGACATTCAAAATTTTGAATCGCGCTTAAAGGGATCAGGGTAAAAGGCAAAAAGACTGCGCTAAGCAAAAGTTGTTTAAAGGAATAAAGTGGCAAACTTGGATGTCTTGTGATGTCTAATAAGCATCATCTAATTGATTTCACTTCCAGAAGAATTATTGGAAAGCTTGAAGACCACAGAATTATACTCAACTCTCTGATATTGCCAGAGAGTTGAGAATCTCACATCCAGTTGCAATTCAGGCTCGTGGCAGCGTTTCAAACCAATGGAATGTGTTCCAGGCGTATGCTAAGAGGTCGTCTACTCTCTACCAAGGAGCATGAAAACAGATTTGCGTGAAAGTGGTGCTGCTTACCATTGCTAGAATGTTCTTGAAAGGAGAGAGATACGGCGGTGCCGAGGTCATGGTGTGGGGAGGTATTATGCTTAATGAACGCACCGAGCTACAAGTGCTAAAAAAAAGGCACTATGACTAGTTAACGATATCGCAACGAAGTTCTTCAACGTCATGTTCGATTGTTTTCGTGGTGCTGTAGGTGAAGAATTTATTTTTGTGGTTGATAGTGCCACACTACATCGTATACAAGCTGTGGAGATACTTTTGGAGAGCGAGAGTATTAATCGAATCGAGTAGTATCCAGTAGTAATTAAGAACTACTGAATCACTTGATGCTAAGCATGGCACGACGTTGTGAGAGCTGCATCACAGTTCGGGGTAGACACATTCTATACCGGAATGTCTCTCCACATGGTTTTCTGGATTTCTTCATTAAATGCTTCGTTCAATTGCTGCTCAGAAGAAGTTCTGCTTGTCAGTACAAGCCTTTTCAGACGACGGTGATCTCATTCCTCACAGACAGACTCTGTCCGGATCACAGTTATACGCTTCTTAGACAAGCTATGTGGATTATTTTTCCACTGATTAAACATCCGGGATATCTTACATTTTGAGAAACCAGTCAGTCTGCTGTTTTCAAAATTGTGGCTCCAATCAGGACGGGCATCCACAAAAAGCCCTTTATCGAACTCCAAAAGATCCTTTGTTTTCTTATTGTGATCAACACTATTAACGTTTACTGACCAGCATACTTAAGTAGTTGCCAAGAACACTTGAAGACGCACGTCAACCAAGTATTTTGCATATAAGTTGCATAAAGGTTTCTAGTTTAGTGACTGATTTGGGTAAAAGTGTGTTCAATGTGTTTAAAAAAATACTGTAAACATCATTTCTGTTTTCTGTGCTTTTAACCACGCTGCCAGCAAAGACGTCTATAGACGTCGTTATCCATGGATGCGAAGTGCATATTAAAATTATAATACCATTGATATTACATTGAAATATATGATGGATACGAAGCGTATGGGGGTGCGTATTTGATCCATAATGGCCGGTAAAGCGATTCTTAAAATAGATTTTAAGATACTGTCTTCGGTATGATTTTTTTTTGCTGGGGGGGGGATGCAGACAGAAAATGCAATATAATGTAACAGCTATTGGAAAGAACTTGAGATCGCTTGATTAAAAATTGCACAAATTTTGTGTTTAAACAGACGCATAATTAAAGCGTGCAGAAACATGATATTTTATTCGTTACAATCAAGTATACCACAGAGAGAGAGAGAGAGAGAGAGAGATCATCCTTATATCCTTATAAGGACTGGCTTAAAGGGGAGAATCTAGAATGCTTTTCATCTTCCCCGTTATCTGTAGAGGACAATGTAGGGATAAGGTGTTATTGAGCAATTAAAGCTCTGATCATGGCAGAGGGTAACAGCAATAGCTGCCTCAGCTAGAACTTCATTGGCTACAGCATTGCCATCCATTACCCTCCAAGGGTATTAATCACCGCATCACACGGTCGATTTTCTTTTCACCTCAACATCCAGAGAGATCGTCTGCCGTTAAGTATCCTCCTTATTTGTTCTTTGGATGGGGTGGGAATGAAACAGCTCGATCTCCGTTCGTTTTTTTTTTTTTTTTTTTTTTTTAACTAGAGGTGGTTTAAAAACTTCAAAACGCCAGTAGCGTGGGTGGACTCAGAATTTTTTAAATTATTTTTTATATGCTTTTATAAATTTATTTTTTTTACATCATCCCGAAGTCTTGCTCAAAATCCAAAACATTAAACTTTTACGAGCCATTTCAGGCCGCCAATAATTGGGAAGGTGTCATTGGTATAATTGGTATCGTCTCACTCCGTGTGATGACACCAATTTCCCACCTACGACAATCACAAACTTTCATGATCATGGCAGAATTTCAACCCACAGCCTGTTCGTTGGAGAAACGATATGCTACTCCCTGGGTTTAGATTTTAGGTATGTTAACTGGGCAGCGTTTTCATATGGAACAAATTTCTTCTCTCCCTTTGGCTGATCCATGTTTTCAGTGAAATTGTCCATCGCACTCTTCAAGATATGCACATAAAACTGTTTTAAAGGCAAACAGGCTACAACACCAACGACATTACGACAATAATTTACAATTCTGGTACAATTCTTGTTTTTAGATTACTTAACACTCAAAACCAGTAATAATATAGTAAATAATATATTGTTTCTATAATATAATAATATTACAGAAACAGTTATAAAAGTAAAGAGAGCAAAAGCGCACATCACGTACAGGACAGCATGCTTTATGATCATAATCACACATTCATTGTAAAGCATAACAATAAGTGAAGCAGATAATTCATATAATTAATTAAATAATACCAAATTGTGACTTCAATTCTCTCCTGGACTACGCTTGGGAGAAAACAGAGGATGATTTCTTTTGGCTCAAACGAATAGCTGACACATTTTGCGAAGCGAACTGAAAGACATAAATGAATAAGATCTGATAAATGCGAGTATAGTGGATTGGATCTTAATCCTCAAACTTGGTATTCAATGCTTCTCTGCCGTTTTTCTTACTATTTTCTTTTTTCACATGAACCACTTTTTCCGATCCACAAATTGGTTTCATAGTCTTGCCGATAACTGCTTACTGAGAACATTTACTTTTACCACCCTAAATTATGATCAACAAATCACCCAGTAAACGTTTAGATTACGTTTCTGACTTAAAAAGTCTTCGCAAAACTCAATTCTATGTTATTGTTTCTCGTAAAACGTTTGACTGTACTCAAATATCTGAAAAAGGCAACGTTTCTCTTCCCAGGATAACACCTTCCTCCAGTTTTTCTTTTTCTTCGTATCCTTGGCATCGAAAGAAAAAAAAAAATTCTCTTTTTTCAAGACGTTATTTTATCATTGAACAGCTATCAACTGTATACATAACACAAATCCTTCTAATCATTGAATCTGAAAACATTCAGTGATAGGAAGGATCGTGATTTGTACCGCAAATATGGGAATTGAATATTTGCGGTACAAATATAAATTGAACAACATCTCTTGTGTAACTTGAGCCATTAAACTAAGAAAATAAAATAAATCTCACAGTATTAAACTTATCATGAATTTCGACAATCCAGTTTTCCCTTCAAAGAAAAAAAAAAAAAAACTAAATCTGTCTTCTTGTCTATTTCCTAAAGAGGTAAAGTATGGAGGCTAGCAGAGCTTTCCAGGACCAATACTTTCAGTTTTGTTCAGTTACCGCCCTAAATGAAGAATTTGCATGCCATTCAGTGCTACTCTACCGCCTGTCATCATCCAACAACATTTCAAAAATGCAAAAGATATTGACAGAACGGGGCTAGCTAAACCTGTTTATTTTTCTTGTCCTTCAAGTATTTCACAGGCTATTTTATATCGGAAAAACGCCTTTAACACTTTTAGAAGTACCCGAACGATTTGCTAAATGCCATGGTATAATCCGTAATCAATAGGGCATATTTTACAAAACAATAAAAAAAAAAAAAAAAACGTCAAACTGAAAGAGCGTTAAGAAAAGAAAAAAAAAAATAATACTCTCCATTTTGATTTTTTTTAATTTGATAAATTATTTTCCTATCCCTCAAATCTATGCCGATATTAGTTAGACAATTTAGGAGTATTTGCTGGTTTACTTTATCAAACGCTTTCTCTAAATCAAGGAAGCAAATGTAAGTATTTTGACTAAGGTCTAATCTTCTCTCTATTATTGTTCTTAAACAGAGAATTGCCTCTCTTGTTCCTCTATTCTTTCTGAATCCAAATTGGTCTTCATCCAATAGACAATCTATTTTTGAATGAATTCTATTTTGAATAATTTTTAGCAGAATTTTGCTAACATGTGGGATTAAAGCTATTGTTCTAAATTGGCTGCATTTGTTTGCATTATTCTTTTTTGGTATTGGTATTATGGCTGATTTCATAAACTCCTTTGGTATTTCTCCTCTATCATAGATTTGGGCTATTAATTGATAGAGTAATGTTTTTGTCTCATCACTTAGATTTTGTAGCAGTTCCATAGGAATATTGTCTACACCTGGACTTTTTCCCTTACTCATTTCGGACAGTGCTTTATGAAATTCTTCTCGCATTATTGGGGGTCCTAGATTATCTTCATTTTGATTTTCTATACTGATATCAACATCAAGTTCGTCGCCATTATAGATATTTTCAAGATAATTCTTCCAGTCCATTAATATATCCTCAGATTCTATTAGTAATATTCCATTTTCAACTTTGATGGCATTGTTTTTGCTGTTCTTATTAAATTTGAAAGTCAGTTTTTTATCTTTATAGGCTTTCTTATGATCAGTTGCCTCTTGGTATCCTCTCTTTACTTCTTTACTCTTTAATTTTTCAAGGTTCCATCTTATTGGTTTATATCTTTGGATTTGTTTCCTATGTTTCAGTTCTGTTTTCATTAAGACAAGGTTATGGTCACTACTAATGTCGGCACCTGGATAGCTTTTGCAATTTTTTATTTGGTTTCTGTATCTTTTCTTGACCAATATATAATCTATTTGATATCTATTTGAATCCCCAAGCGCTTTCCAGGTGTATCTTCTTCTTTTTGGAACTTGAAATAATGTATTTGCTATAACTAACTGTTTTTGTGTACAAAATTCTATTAATTGCTTTCCTCTTTCATTCCTACGTCCAAGACAAAATCTTCCTGAAACATTATCATTGCTCTCTTCTTCCACTATAGCATTCCAAGATACGTGGCTAATTCCCGAACGACCTACAGATCGTTTAGGAAGTTCAAAGAACTGATATTCAATCTATGGACTTGAATATATACAACATTGTGTTATCTGACTTGAATCCAGATTTTTAATTACCAATTATGCGAAAAGAACTTCATTTGATAGCTCAAGAAGGATTGACCGATCTTGTGAGGTATATGAATCTTACGCAAAACAATAAAATTGTTTGATCTTGAACGCAAGGTTTGAAACTCTTGAAGAAGTAAACCAAGATCACCTCATTTCGACAATGTCAGTAAAATTTAGAATTATTTCTTTCGACGAGATGATCTTGTGTTTTACCAGAACTGTAAATTCGCATGTGCATATATTATAGATTCATGTGAAATGCAAGTAGTATATCAACACGTGATACCTGAAAAACGGAAGTGTGATAGGGTATACTTTTAAGCACATGTTCGAATTCACCCAATCAAAAAATTTTTCTTCAAGGCGAAAACGAAATTTTCGGTGTTTTAAGTGTGGATAGAAGAGAAAGTACTTTAGCCTTCCTTATGCCTTCTGATTAATAATGGTATTGGAAAAACTAATTCTTTATTCCACCCTAATACTGCAGGAATATTTAAAAATAAGTTTTCAAAGGATTTTCAACAAGGATTATTTCAGTTTTACGGTGGAAGTAGGTATTTGTATCAGGAGAACGGAAATATTGATCCAACCATCGAAAGGAGAACTCAGAAATCACCGAAGAAGACGCGACTGGAAAGACTGGTAATGAATGTACTTGGACGAAGTTATGGTCGGAGTTACGGTGAAAAGAACTGACAACTGCAATGTATTCGGAAAGAGATCTAGTTTAAGACAACGTCACGAGTGTTAGCAAGATGATGGGGATTATTAGAGATGGTAATGGTTAGATAGACAATATGTTTCGAATCATTGTTAACAGCAAATACTTCGGGATTTCTTCCAGTGTAAACCAGCGAAATTGGAAATGAGAAGCCAATTTCATTTGTGCTTGTTCCTGAAGTCCCCAAGAAGACGACCTCATTGGTTGAGTATGTGGAAGATCAAACATCAAAGATAAATAAACTCCGACAGAATTTGAAGATCGATAAAATGACACGGAATTTTGACCATAAAAAAAGATATTCCCTTTTGATGTTATCTGACATAAAAATGTCAGTTTGGAAGCATGGACAAGTCCCACTAGTAACGAAAAGAATCATGCGGTTGGATGTGGAAGTGCGGGCGGATAGCTGAGTAAGTCTGTCGTTGAGGTTCTGTGAGAAATAACAGGACTGGTTTAGATGCATCTAAGAAGTGGCGCACAGCATCATAGATGTTTGTGTTGGAGCAGCCAATATTTCTGAAGTTGTTGTGGAGGTGGTTTTTTTTCTTTTCTCGTTTTTATGATAATTCATTGTATTTTTTGTTTTTTATGTTATTGGTTTTATGTTTCTGCTGTTTGGGAACTTTTTTCTGATTAATGGTATCACTGTATTTATTTATATCTTTTAAGGTTGTTGATATGAGAAAGTCAATTACCGTGTAAATTCTTACAGTCTGAGGGTGGAAGACTTGTAAATATATTTCTTGTAAACTCATTTTCCCAAACATGTATCGAACGAAAGTAACTCCCTCGCATATCACTGTACTACAGTAGGACCCCTGTCAGGCACAATTTAGCAGGGTAAGAGTTATTAATTACAGTGTGTAATTAACACCCGATGCAGAAAAAAAAAGAGTAGTTTTTCTAATTGAACCATTATAAGTTCGATAGAACTATATATATATATATATATATATATATATATATATATATATATATATATATATATATATATATATATATATATATATATATATATATATATATATATATATATATATATATATATACTGTATATATATATAAGATATTACATTAAAGCACAATAGATGCAACACAGAGAATCAATCCTATATAAGGATATACGCTATGTTGACAACAGTAATAGGGCACCTTACGTACCACAATTATTCAAGGGATGTCTGCGTAAGTTTGATAATAAAAGGTGGGTTGTACTGCATGTTTTGCACTGTACTCGATGTCAAGATGCACTTTCAGCTAATCTTACAGACTTCCAATTTGGGATGGGTGTTGGGACCTGATCAGTAGTCTTTCTGTCAGTGACATGTATCAGTATACGGAAATCCACCGTTGCTTATGTCATTGGTAGATGAAACTTGATGGTGCTACCAGAGCAGGAAGAGAGAGAGAGATCTATGTGCTCTGTCTCTGAATGTTTGAGCATCCCGCACGTCATCAGCGATGAACCTCGCAGTCAACCTGGAAAATACTACAGAGACCAGCACTAGAATTGTCGGCAGAGTGTTGCATTCCTTAGATCACCATGGCAGAGCTGCTGCGAACAAGCCACGCATACCCCTTCCATCAACGTCAAATGACGTTTGGATTGGTGTGTTACTGTTCCGGGACCTTACATGATTGGTAAAGGGTTCTGTGGAACAACGAATCACGCTTCCAAATGCTTTACTGTGATGGTCATGTTTGGATCTGGAGATTACTCCGGGTAATTACTCCTGGATAATTTCATGCTTCCGAACGCTATGGAAGTACTTTGGCAATGATTTTTGCATGTTTCAGCACGGCAGTGCGCCATGCCATACTGCATGGCATGTCCGAGACTGGTTTCCACAAAACAACTTTGAAATGTCGCACTGGTCGGCTCAGAGTCCAGACCTCAAATCCCATCGAACATCTTCGGGACGAAACGCCAAATTCGCTCCGTATCACATAGGCCGTTATCAGCATCAGCAATAGGGGTAGCTTTGCGCGAGGAATGGAAGAATATTCCTGTTGCCACTCATCAGAAATTAGTTGAAAGCATGCCCTGAAGGATAGATGTTGTAATTTGTCAAAGATTGTCCCACTCTGTACCTAGAAATGTAATTAAAATGCATTATTTTTTTACCATAGCTAGGCGTCCAAATACTTTTGTCAGCATAGTGTATGTGGTAGATACGAGTTTGGAAAAGTCACACTGAAAAAACAAAAACAAAAAAACAAATACTTATTATTAAAAATCATTATCTAAATATTATCATCATTAAACAACAAGATGAATGGACCTTCCTATAAATGTGTAGCGCATCCATTTAAACTATAATCACTTCAACAGGAAGCCTTATTCCTTGTAAACTGCAACGGACTACCAATCTGTAATGAAAAATGAACTGACACATTTTGACTTCTCATATGAATATGAAATTAAGGAAGAAATTAATGCGCGACAGACTGGTTGTTGATGTAGCAGCTTTGGGATCTACAAATTGAATAATTATCGGCTATCATCATAACAGCATTCATGATGAGAAATGTGAGAAAACAACCCAACTCATTATTTAGCCGAATCTGTAATTTGAACGCAGATTCCTGAATCTCAACAAAATAAACATTTCCTGAACACCAACCGCGCTGTTCTTAATTAAGATAGTTCGCAAAGAAAGAAAGTTGCTAACGTGTTATCTGCAAGAGGTTGAATTAATCAGCATTTTAAAAGGATTCCGAGGAAAAATACTAAAAAAAAAATCAACAAGAATAACATAAAATTCGTCATTATCACACGGTCCGTGACGGACTCAACATGATTTCCAATTAAGTTGAATGATTAATCAAACTTAATTTAATAATTGTTGCTGACTATCCTAACTACTGGTCTGGAGGTTCAGGATGATCTTCAAGAACGATAATCATAACATATGCGATGATTTTGAACAAGAAATGTTTTGTTTCTTGTTCAATTGCACAGATCCCTCTACCGGTTGCATTATTCACTCAATTATGATAATTTAATTTTCCTATTTAATCTAGAACAAGTTTAGCTCATGCGTGTAACGTCGCCATCGCATGCAGGATGCTGACTGTTCAAAAATGACGAGAATGTAAATTCCAACTTATTTCAAACAATATTATTTAAAATGTTGATATTAATGAAACTATTTCGAAATTGGATTGAAATGACCATTCTCATGCTTCTGTTCAAACAATAAAGCTTCGCAAAACTCTACCTGTGTAATAATTATGTTTTTTTTTCTTCCAAAGGATGCTGATGAAATATTCTGCAAGGCCAGACTGTTCAGGTTGGTCAAACTTGATGTGTGTTTTATGTTCCTCTCAACAACTCTTACTGACTATCCAAAACATGACAAGATACAAGTGTAAGGAATCTGGCGTATGTCTGGAAATTTTAATGAAGGAAGCTCGTCTTTAGGTGAAGAAAGTACTGTCAAGTTTTTTGGACGGTACGAAATGCTGCAAGACTCATGTGAGGCTTGCGAATTTTAGTAGTACGGAAACAATCAAAACAAGGAAATGCGGTAGAGAAGTCATGAAGATCATCCAGCTTAGAATCCTTCTAATGTCAGACAACATGAGGGCGATAAAAATCCACAATATCTTTTATTAAAGGATCTAGCTGAGCAAGGCATTCTGAGAGTTTAGATAGTTGTCAAGATTGTAAAATGTTTTGGGTAAACATGTTAACACCATGAACACGAAACATCACGTATACGGTGAATTTGATAATTAGTGCCTACTATTACCATGTTTATATACGCCAGGAAACCTTCTCTATAAACTAGACATGAAACTTGATTCGGGCCACTTCAGGCCTTCGGTCAATAGAGCTGTGGTCTCACAACCGATGAAATTTGTCTGTCATCTAATTTTATAAATGGATAGTTGATTTCTTTCTGTATAGGTAAAGACCGTGCTAGCTTTGGAGTATTAGTATTACGTGACAACTCCAGGATTCATCGTGGGAGAGTACAAACAACTCACCATCTTCACTACTTAAACATGCGTCTACAACGGCACTGTTGGTCCTCCATACACACTAGTACTAATCACACATACAACGCCATCTACGGCTCACCAGTAGTACCTTTGTCTGTGGATTCTATGGCCGATTTGCCTGTATGCGGGATGAAAAACTCTACTTTACGGGAGAAAACAAAAACTGCTACTTTCATGAAAGATCGACTAACCAACCTTCAGCTGAAAAAGCCCAAGTAATTATAGATTTCTCTCATGACGAACAAAATCAAACTCAAGTGGTCTTTCCCAATCGGAGGGCTCAATGTCCCGTCGTTTCTTCTAATTGCGCTGCTTCCATTCTTATTATGTGACTAATTCAAATGGGAATAAAAAAAAACTGTAAAATAATAACTGCCATTATGTTCATAATGGCACCGTTTCTATATTTAAAATGCAATTGTAAAACGTTTGGGAAGTTAACACATTTGAAGGGGGGTGGGGAAGACTCATATGCAAGTTGCACTGATCCTAGAACGTTAACCTGTCATTTAGCCTACAGCAATCACTTCACCGAAAGAGAATTGCTTAGATAAGTAAAAGTACAGAATCTCGCTTGAATGACCACAAAGGGAAAAAAAAAAGTATTACAGAATCTGAAAAGCAATAAAAAAACTTCCCTCTGGATTATCTTTGTACAATAACATGCAACGAAAGGAATTTAGTTTCTGTTTTTTTGCCGGAAATATAAAAAAAGAACAACAAAAAAAGAGTGAAATAAAACAAATTAACAAAATCAGACAATGAATAGAGCATCAGTGTGTATATATATATATATATATATATATATATATATATATATATATATATATATATATATATATATATATATATATACACTGATGTAAGTTAAAACCAAATTTTGTGATGTTAGGAGATTACGTTTATGGCAATTAAGAAAATCTAAAACTACTTATAAGTATGAGCGACCTCTACAGAGTTCGACAAATAATGCAAAATTGTACTCGCCACGAAAAAAAAAAAAAAAAAGTACTCCCCTAAGAAACCTCTCTCTCTCTCTCTCCTGAGTTTTTTTTTTTTTAATTTCTTTGATGATAATACATCAAGAAGGAAAAGCCAATTAATGATAAGAATGGGAAGAAGATTAAAACAGCATCGACTTTTTGAAAAATATAATTTGCTTTTTTTGAAAAATATAATTTTCATCTTTGGCCTGATATTACGCATATTCTTCTGTTTTCTTTAAGTTAAAAATATTTTGTTTATTAAGTTTTTTATATATATATATATATATATATATATATATATATAAAACATTCTATTTCGTGCAGTTTGCAAGTACTCGCCAGGTGGCCAAATCTACTCATCGCAGGCGACTGGACGAAAGTCGATTTAATTGAAAAATAATTCAAACAAAAATGCTGTAATGAGTTAAACGATTTAATATGTTATTAATCAGCCATTTAAACTTTGATCAGGTGAAAGATAAAAACGATTATTTATTTAGAATTGATTACAAAAACTGCCCAGCAACTCTGCTCTATTGATGTAAAGGCGTAGCCTGAAATACGTTAAAAAAAAAGCTTCTGTTTGTACACTGCCGATTTTGTTATAGAACCGTTTGTCATTATGAGAGATCAGAATTTCCGGAAGGTGTACGCTATTGTTTTAGAATATTATGACCACTTAAATAAGGTCAACTTAAGACTGAGATTTCCGTTTTGATACTGTTTTCGGGAAAAAAAAATGAAACAATGGGAATTTTTCAGTAAATGACATTGTGATGGCTTTGTTGGTTAATATTCGCCGGAAACTTTAGACAGGTTTTGATTTTTAACGTTCAGCTGCAGGCAATTCTTTACTGCAGCTGATTTCAAGTGTCCACGGGATTAGGCTAATTAGGCTTTGCTTTCATGAGACACATGTTCGCTTTGCAAAGAGTGCTGTCCTTGGAATAAGTCAAAGGATCGAATGCAGTTTTCCTGTGACTTACCTGATGGAATAGCGAGTTTCTGGACACATGTAGTCTCACGAGAGGTCATCATACATAGGGGGGGGGGGGATTATCATAGTGCAGACGGCGATCTTCGATCTGAATGCTACAGGCGCCGCCGGAAGTGAGATTACTGATCACGCATGAGGTCTCTGGGGGGATGAGGGAGGGGGTGATAACACGTGGGCTTTTCTCGGCTGCTTCGCACTCGGCGATTGCCAGGAGATTACATATTTCTAGGTGGACCGTCGCCCCCTTCTGTAGTACATCCCCTACACCCACAGGACAGGGAGGTTCGGGTTTCACTGCACCGAAACGGGCTCGTGTGTAGCCCCCCCCTCTATTCCCCAGCGGGTCAACATTCTGAGGGTGATTTGATATCATCAGTTTACGGACGGGTGCACTTGAGGTCCGTGCATGCTCGTACCCCATTACTGCTTTTCCTTCTTGTTCCAAGTGCTCTCTCTTCGGAGCTCATGCATGCACGGAGCACGTCCTGTCACCACACTACCGCCCCGCGATAACCGGCTACACTCACGAGCCACTTAGCAGTAATTAACAGAGTTCCCGGCCTTCGAGCTGCGATACCACCCTGCACCCGCCCTGGCCGCAGGGAGAGGCGGCAGAGCTCCACACTTGAAGGTGATGGAGTGGAGAGACGTAGCGATGATCGCTCTGATACTATCCGGCCTTTCTGGGGGGCCCTTCGAGGAGTTCTCCCTGTTTGCGGGGTCCGCAACGCAAAAATTTTCAACTCTTTTTGACGTAATTTACAAGGCGTGACGCTTCCGTAGCGCTCGGCTTCTAGTTTCAGCATACTGTGTTTAGGGGGGGGGGGGGAGGAGTATGGGTCAGTACTCTTTTACTGTGGTCTTAATGAGATCACTGCTCCCTTGCAGCATCTCCACGGAGTTTGGCACCACAAGAAGAAGAGGCGAAGAATGCGGTTGCAGACGTGGGAAAGGTGAGCTAAAAGGTGGCAAACCGACACTCGCGAGGTGAACGAAAGCTTCCAAACGCTCATTGATCAGCAACATCTGCTAATAAAATCAAATTGAATAAAATCTTGAAAAAAATCAATCACACGTGGGGCTACCAACAGCAAAAACAATCGAACGAAAACAAAAAAAAAAAACAAAAAAAACCGGGAGTGCCTTGTGGGTTTAGAACCTTCTTAGCATAAAAGTGTGCGATCCATCAACAACCCTCAAGATGTAGCAAAGACAATAATCAATGTCTTTTATAGTCCTCGCCCTTTAAAAAACGATTTTAAAAATAGCTGCCGTGGTTATTCGTAATTTTGATCGATGCGAATACACCCTGGAGCTTTTGCTATGGTGTCAGTGAGGGGGGGAACGATGCACTGGTTGTCGCATGCTATTACTTTGAAAAGTTGTGAAGATAAGCCAGATAAGGTTTGAAACCACTGCAGATGCATTCTGAGTAGAACAGTTTACGAGTTTTAAAGGCAGTCAGAAGAAGACCAAATGTCGACGCAAATAATCTGATGACAGATCCGATATCATTGAGAACGAAACATGAATATGCATACAAGTATCTTAAATGGATTGGAAAGATCGGGTTTCAAATCTTGTTACGTACGAGAGTGAGTAAGCCATTCGCTGAAGGTGGCAGGGCTTGGAGAAAAGCAAAAACTCGAGCAGACAATATTTTGAGCAGAAGACATCAAATATAATTTATATTACCAGTTGGCGGTTTAAATAGACAGTAAATATAAGCTAAGGTTAGAAGGAAAGATTCGCGAGCTCACCTGGATTTGATGAAGCGCAGGTGGAGCTGCTTGAACACTTCGATAATACTCCTATAAAGAAACACCGAAGATTTGCCTTGGAATTTCCATTCAACCAAAACTCCTTTGCTTATCTCGGTTGTTAGAGACTACTTGAAAGTGTTCAAGTTTATCTTTACGTGCACTGTCTAAGGAAACAGAACGCGAGTCGATTTTGGAAGTGGCGTTGAAACAGGAAGTTATATTTCACTCACGTAAGCCATCCAAGTTCGCTGATCGCCACCTGCTCGTTCAGCTTTTGTTTTTGTCAACACTTTGTGACCGGAAATGGCCTGCCATCCGGGTACTGAATTACCTTGTCGTATACTAATCCCTTGCCGTACCAGATGAAACTATCCCAATCACAGTATTTATCCTTAGAAATAGGCCGGGAAAATACCTTTAGAGGAGGAGTAGCTATGATACACTTGGGACAAACTAAATCACGTCCAGTCTATGGGGACATTCCCCTCTAGTGTGATGGGAGCTTTTCCAATTCGGAGCCCACAACAATTTTCACCCTCTTTAAACAGCTCTATAGGAGTAATATAGTTCGTAATTCCACTAACTTGTCTAATTCTATTCAAATAACCAGGAAATAAATGGTAAATATTTCTCAAAGCAGTCAAAATTACACATATTTCTTTCAGTGTATTAAAGAAACAAGTGATGCAAATATATGTGCATTTTGTGTTAAGCTGGATGAGTACTGTAGCGGATATCCTACTTTGTATTTATTTATTTTCTTTTGTTCTTTTTTCTAACAGCATTATATCGCTAGTTTTCCCCTTTCAGTCGTTTCTTTACAAGGTAGTTCACCATTGCTTTCCCCCACCCCCTATTTTATCCAGGCTCGGGAGCGGCATATGTCTGAGACGTATTCATGACTGTAATCCATGTGAGTTCACCTGGTCGGTTTGCTTGTTCTGGGGGACGAAAAACCCGAGTTTCTGGGTGATAAAAGAAACTCTACCTTCCTATGAGACCGACTAACTCATCTTTAGTCGAAAGAGAGCAGATAAAGGTTCCTCACGTCGCTGACGGGGATCGAACCCAGGTCTTTCCTGATCAAAGGGCTTCTGACTGACTGAGCTACTGAGGCTCAATTACATCGCTAAGCAAATGCATTAGTGAAAACTAAAGCAAAAAGGTCTGTTACTGTACTGAGAGTTCTGTAGTTATCTATCGATCTTCCTGGATGCCTCCATTGTGCAATCAGGAGAAAAACTTCGGCTTGAAAATATCCTTTCAATCCCATTAAAAAGGGGAGAAATAAAAGTCATTTCAATTGGTGCTCAGTTGGCTGCTTTTAAGATCACCAATAGGAATTCTACCGCTCTTGACTCAACACACGAAGTTGCTTGTACTGTGGACATATCAGATGAATGTACAAAGAGACTAATACAATTGCATTTGATATTTGGTAATTTACCCAAAATAAGTTCATTGATTGACTCTTTTATTTATTTATGAATTTATTTATTTATTTATTTATGTACCTTTTGACTAGACAGATCATCTTCGATCACTAAAGACGTGATCATCCTCTAAATGATTCCCTTTGGACTCGAAGATTTCCTACAACACAAGATGATCTTGAAAGAATTCTGAAGACACCACCTTTTTGTAACTTTTGAATTGCATCCGTCTCAAGTTGTCTAACGTTTTTGATTGATGAAGATCATCCACATTGAGGTAAGTCTTCGTTTATACAAATGAAGTAGACGTTTCGAGAAATTGGTCAGGTGAATGTGGACAGTATTGAAGGATCTTAATGAAATTAAGCCATATTTATATTCTCTCAAGATAAGATTTTTAGTAATAAACGCGAGCAGATACGATGTGTGTCTCATCCGTGGCAATCGTAACAAAAGATTCGCTCATAGATGCTCCTTCATCCTCTATCATGCAAGTTCATAAGCTTTTGTCCCGACACTGTTTCAAGAGATCGAAGACTGTCCGATCTTCCTATTATCTTATGTAGTTTTCTCCTGATAAGTATCTAAAAATAATCTGCCGGCTTATACTGGGATTCCACTTATCGTTGTATTGAATTATGAAGCAAAGATCCTTCTTGGTTGAAACATCTATCCTTTAAGGAAAAGATACCATTATAAAAGGCATTAATTTCTTTTATACATACATACATACATCTTCAATGCGCACCTTTCCTAATTGGGTTGTGGGGGCAACAGCTGCAAGAGGAACTTCCAATGGTCACGCTCCTCTGCTACCAAAGTCAGGTGTTCTGGTGGGATTCCCAAACGTGTCCACGCAAGGTTTTGGATATAATCTATCCAGCGAGTCCTTGGCCTTCCACGTGGCCTCCCGCCCTCTGGCTTGACAAAGAGGGCCTGCTGAGGGAGCCTTTCTTGTGGCATTCTGACCAGGTGGCCGTACCAACGTAACTGTGATCTCTCAACACGAAGAAGCAGCGGTTGAGTATTGAGGGTTTCCCGAATTACAGAGCTTCTGACTCTGTCTTGTCAGCCCCGCAACCCCTCGAAGGAACCTCATTTCAGCCGCTTGGATTCGTGTCCGCATTCTTTCGGTCATTACCCAACTCTCGTGACCATAGGTGAGGATGGGGACATAGACTGTATTGAAGACAGCCAACTTTGCCTTCTGGCTTAACTCCCGCTTCAATACTACCGAACGGCCAAGCTCCCGCTTGCTAAGCCAATATGAGTATCGAACTCTACGTCCCATTTTACATCATTCGTGAATATGGACCCAAGGTATTTAAGCTTCTCCACCTGCCTCATTGGGACTCCACTTACATGTAGAGTGCACTGGGATGGTTGTCTTGAGACCATAAATGTTTCAGTTTTGGCCACACTGATCTTCATTCCGGCGTCTGCACAAACAGCTACAAACGGATGACCTCCAGCGGACCCTGGATAGGGTCTGCTGGAGGTCATCTGCGGAAGAGCTAAGCAGAACTAGGTCATCTGCAAAAAAGCAGACGTCCAATGCTACATCTTCCAATTCTGACACACTCACTGCCTCGGCTGTGCCTTAATTTCTTATTTTCTTAATTTCCTCATTTTTAATTTCTATTAATATTATTCATATTTTATTTTTCAAAGCCAAAGTAGAGTTGATAACTATTTAAACTGATTAGTCCTTTTGCATTTGTTCTGTTTAATGACTCCCCGTATCTAGTACAGTGTGGATTAGTCACGCGAATGGGGGCATCTGAAGTGAACTTAAAAAGTTGTGGTGACGTGTGTTTGTGATCTACCTCTGTAATGACGCCACATAAAGACTTATTGGGACCCTACTGCACGCACAAACGGACAACTACAAAGCAGGTATTTGACTGCAGGTGGGATGTAGTCTAATGCCATTTTCAACGACAGATAGATCGATCTTGATAGGTTCCTGTCATCTTTAAGATTTTGAGGAGCCCAATGTTGACCATTATTTTTCTGCTAATCCTTCCAGTACGGGCAGACATGTAAAGGGAAAGATTCAACTCACTGTACAGCTGAAATGGTAACGACTATTCCTGCGGCATTTCAAAATCATAAAGATGACAGGAACCTATCAAGATCGATCACTTTTTCTGTCGATGAAAATGACATTAGAATACCGCAGTCTAATTCTGCAGTATGTTCGTCACTAAGCACTTTTATTGACTTCCTGAGTACTACTACATAATTAAGATCGTAGTATTGTTCCCCACTTCAGAAAGAAGATTTAGATGAAAAAACTTCAACAGTCTAAGCGATTTTCGCATTTGAATTTATATGCGATAAAACAAACGAATTTGTGAAATAGAGTTCTTGTCAGTGGGTTTAGGGACATCCGCTTCCTCTCTGGTGGCAGCGAAGCAGGAAAGGCGGTATCTTTGATGTAAGGCGGCTGCCTCTTTCGTTGATTCGTTAAGTCCTTCCTTTATTGTCACTATGAAATATTATTGAGATGTTTATTCAACTAGAAACAGTGTCGGCTTCGGTTCTCTTTTCTTATTGCATCGAAAACATTAACTGGAGATTAGAGATTGCCTCTTTTTTTATGTGAACTGTACCCACTGAGGGTTGTAAATCTATTGTTCATTTTGTGCAGTACGCGTACATAAACAGATCCTTGCAATAGAGGATGATTTTAAACTACTTCAAGTCTCCAATACACGGGGCGATGATGGTGGTCTCATACCAGATAAAGGCCATTTGCTGTCTTCTTCTAATAAGCCGAATAATTCCTCTCATTATTCTTTTTTTCTTTTTTGCGGGCTACTTTATATGGAGACTTCACACACACACACACACACACAAACTTTATATGAGAGGGGAGGATGTCGAATAGCACTGTTAATAACGCCATCTAGGAGAGAAAAAAAAAACTGAACATACGTGCTCACAAAATTTCTGAGAGAAGCTTATACTTCCTTATCCATTGACAGAGAACTATAAGAAAAAGATACTTTTTTTTTTTTTTTTGTCAGTCTGTTATTGTCGCAGAACCCATATGATGCAAAGGCATTCTGAGAAACTGCTACCTAGTATTCAAACAGTGGCCACACATTTACGACACTATTCATCAGTTATGCCCAGTCCCTAGAGGGCGCTGAAAGCCCGTTCGGAAATGAGATGCGATCTACACACTCTGCTCACAAAAGAAAGTGTCCCCCGTATGCTTACCTGTAAATTACCCCTTTAATTGCCGCACTTGGCATTCTGAACACGGTTTCTGACGGTCATTTAGAAAACTGGTAAACTCCCCTGTTGTGTTGGTTTTGTTGGTGCCGAAAGAGCACCCCTGTAATAAAGTCTCTTCTAGAGGCTGAATTAATCCAATGCGAGGCCTTGGGGGACGTCAGCCATGACTAATATAAGGTAATGGTGGTGTAAAAGTTAATCATATTTGTCCTTAGCATTTTACCACTCCCTCATAAACCTCCCCTTTAACTCTTGTGGCTTTTTTTTTTTATCGCGCTTTCATCGAAACTCGTTAAAAAAAAGTTTTATTTGGATTTTCAGTGAAGAACATGTTTTCTATTGATGGAGTGGTACAATTTCTACGATCGCTAGTGAGAGTATTTTGATTTTTATGATTTTAGATCATGAAGGAAAATCTGTTCTGACAATCACGTATTTTCCTGATAAGTATTTCTTAAAAAAATGTAAAACAAAGATACTTAAAATTAAAATATTTGTTAAAATAGTCTATTTTTAGTGAGAATTAAGCCGCTCTCCATCCAAAAATGCTGTGGGTTCGAATCCTGCCGTGGGCATGGATGTTTGTGATTGTCTGTGAAAATACTAGTGGTGGTAGTGGGTGGCAGATGGCGTTAGTGTAGATCATGATGGTAGTTGTTAGTGGATTTGAGTGGTGGAGACAGAGAGCTGTAGAGTGGGTGCCCTCTCTCGATGAGTCTCTCCGTGGAGGTGTCACGTAATAACAATAATAATAAATAAAAAAATAGCCTTTTTTGATGAACATATCATGCCATACCTACGGAAACATTCGTTTAAAGATTAGCAGGGGAAATATATCGCCTCAGGGATGTAAATCACCTATCCACATAAAAATTTAGTGTTGCACATATACACTGTAAGTACAGTGTATACGTGTTTGGATAAAATATCAAAATTATGGTAAAAATTTAAAAAAAATTAAACATGAAAAAATATTGTTTATTATCGATAAAATTATACAGTTTGGTATAATTGAAAATTACTTAAAAAATTCTGTGGTCATAATTGTCAATAACCCCAATAATATTCTAAAATAAAAATTATAACAAATGCTATGTCTTTACTTGTAGTGTCCAAATATTTAAAGAGACGGAGTAAACACGATAAGCACAACGAACACTCTACTACTGGCGCAAACTGCATATAAACAACAGTGGAACTGCGCGACAGACAGTGCTGCATTACGCTAATAGCTCGCATCTCACTATGACGTGCATATGCTTGCGCGCTGTGGTAAACATAGCTGCTAGCGCCCTCTGCTAAGTGCTACAAGATGGATTTTTATTATTTTTATACAAAATAAGAGAATTCAACAAAATCTGCTTTTTTTTTCTTTTTTCCTTTTTTTTTTTTCTTGAATAAGCGAAAGAATTTCTGGAGTTGGAGAAGACGTCCACGATGCCAACCCATCTGGAAATGCGACATCATCACATTGCAATAGAAATGTGTAAACATCCGTGACGTCACGTTTCGCTCTTTCTCGTACTATTTACCCTTTACTACACCCCTAACATTCCTTCTGCGAATTTCCTTCATTTTTGCGGAAGTGAAGGAGGTCACACCTCACGAAATGTGCGCCGAATTTAATCCTCTCCCCCCCCCCCCCCCTCCTCTGGACTGTTTGCGATTCGGGACGAAAGTTGGCACTTATAACGCAGGGGCTTTTAATCTTTTTTTTTTTTTTCTTGGGAGGGAAAGTGGGGGAAGGGGGGGGGGTTAGGAAGGCGATCGTTTCGTAGGGCAGCTGCCGCAGTCGCTCTGTGGGTCGAAGTGGACGTTTTCATTCTAGGGTGGAGACGAGGAACGTGACAGATATGACAAGTACAGTTCCCAGGGATATTATTAGTCGTCAGATTTCGAAGATATCCAAGAAATATTTCACAAGCGGTGACTCCGACTTGTAATTAGGCGTTAGCTTCGGTGGATTAGGGGAGGGGAGACTGACGTTGGCCTCTGCTTAAGCATGGCCGTAATTAGGATGTCGGTTGTAGCAGATGCGGCCTCCAATGGTTTATCGCTCGCGAAGGGTTATTTCGAAACCAGAGTCGTGGGCCGAGACAGATAAAAAGGAACGCCACCGGGTGGTTTTGCCACTCTGAATGGGTTTGATGAAGACCGATAAAAATCCTTGTGGAAACATGAGAACAATTAGGGGATACTTGAAGGAGAGTCGCTGTCGTGTGCACTTCCCTACCATGCTGAAGTCAGGCGCCTTTTCGATTGCAACCTCCCCCCCCCCCCCGTCGAAGCTCTGCAAACGCGCGTGTTCATTCGCCGTTGGTGACGTCACCACATCACCATAACGCGGTGGTGGTGATGACCCAACTTGTTGAAAATCCTTTCACATAAATCAAAAGCATTTTTGCGAGCCCTTTAAGCATTAAAGGCAAGCAGAGACACAAATGTCGAGTGTTAACAGTTTTATTACGACTGTCTGTCAACACAACTTCGCCGAACTATTTTTCATTCTTTTTTTTCTGATTAATTTTATATTTCAGTCCAGACCAAGATCTCCGAAAAATCTCCTTGAAACCATCGTAAGAATCGTCAAGGTGAACTTAGACTGCATTGCAATCACTCGAAAGCTCTGATTAATGTTGCGTATTAATCAGAGGTTGGAATTTCCAGTATTTTGGCACGTCAATGTCCCATGTTTAAATCTATGTGAATTTTATTCGTTGAGGTTTTTCTTCCTTGGTTTTTGTGGGGGGGGGGGAATCAAACGCAACTGAAATCTCTGACTCCAACGACTTGCCGCAATCATTAATAATACGAACTCCTTGAGTAAGCAAACCCACTTCACCGCCCTGTCGAAACTGTGATTAATGTTCCAAGAGGTGTTTCTAGAAGCACATTAATATCAATGCTATCTATTCCATCGCAGCTTTCCCAAAACATCGCAATGCCGCGCATGTAACTGCCATCAGGACTCCTCTCGTTTTTCGCTACCATAATTCATTTGGCCCGACTCGAGTGGGTTACAATTACTTCCAGCATTCAATTTCGTTCACACTTGGGCATTCGTGTAATAATTCGAGTGTCATTACTCATGTAGCCGCGCTGTCTAATGAGGGGTGTGCAACTTTGTACGATTAAAGGTGCCCCCCCCACTCCCCGGAAATCCAAGGGAATGATTTCGCTGCTTGTCCCGAAACAGTCAATCACTCGGCCCTCAATCTGATTTCTACTCTGAGCACTTGGAGCTTAATCCCCGTCGGTGCCGCTGACCTCTCTATTAATCCAAGACGGCCCATCCTACCAATTTGCTCTTTGTGCGCGTTAAATTTGTCATCCCACGAAGCGAGTTGAACGCAGTTAATTTGTAGATGGAAACGAAATGACCAACGAAATAACCAATGAGAATGGTTGTAGATGACGTCAGAATTTGTTTAGCGATTTCCTAATAATTCTGCGTCATTGGCTTTATGATACATGTTGATTCAAGGAATGTTATTGGTACAATACTGTCCTATAGGAAGCTTTTGAAATTTCGAATAATTAATTCAGTCAGTAAGCATAATCTGTTGGTATTTTTCAAATTTGTTTAATTGATATCCCTAGGGATTCCGAGATATCGCTTTTGGTAATCCCAAAGTTTTTGTTGTTGAGTTTGCCCTTAGTCCTCCCTTCAGTTGCTATGCGTACGGGATGAAGTACGAGAGAGATCCAATGCGTGTCATGCCATGTGTCTGTTATTTGTTTTTTGTATTGAGGCGACAGTAGTTTCCCATTATGCTTATATTTGTCAAATATAAGCATAATGGAACTCATTACAACTAATTCTTTCTCAAATTGTGTTTCTACTTAAATATTTTGCTTGCTTAAGTGCTTTTATTTTTATTATTTTAATCAGAATTCGAAGAACATCGAAAATTGATTAAGGAAAAAAAACCCTTCGACTGAAGATGATCTAGTTCATACAAAGGAATGGGAGGAGTTTCCTCTGAGAAAAACAAGAGCTTTTTTTCCTCCTCCCCAAAAACAGATATACACTGCAGATAAAAGTAGAATGCCCTGTCCTCATATTAGCTACTTCGGCCGTAAATAGCAACACTACAACTAGAAGTACGCCTGGAGAAATCAATGTCCATCTCGAGTGGAAAGAAATAATGCACCCACTTGTCAAGGACATGCTTCGAGATTGAATCCCGGAGATCAGATCTGTGGTACGGATGTTCGTAAAAATTTTTCCAGGCGAGCTGATAGTTCTAGAACTTTTGCCACCATGTCCATCGTATCGAAACAACACTAGTTGTCAAAATAACTAGCAGATTATACAAATTAAGTGGATATTGAATTCAACATTATTTCAAAGCCGAATACAGAAACTACAAGAGTTTCGTGCCGAATATAGAAATTATACAGTATAGGCGGATCCAAGCGTAAGCAACCTTTTAGTACAGGGGCAACTCGTGTCAAAGGTGGAGTAAGTTCTGATCACTTTTCTTAGTATTCTCCATAATGCAAAGCACATCTCCTTGAGGACATGTATGATGTTATGCATTATGGGAAGAGTCACTACCCAGACCGGTTTCGACCTTTGTTGAGGTCTCATCAGTGGGAGTCAGACCCAGATGTAAAATACCCAGGTTGAAGCGATGCAGAAGTCACTCTGCATCGTTTTAAAAGGTACCAAGAATTACTGAAATAAAGAGCCAAGAGACTGATTAGTCTAGTAGCTGATTTTTGCTGTTTGGTGTGACATCGCCTTGCCTGATGACGAGATCACGGTTTTTGGCTTTCGTTATCACTGGTCCATCGTGTACTTTAATCTTAAAATAATCTTCGGAAAGGGTAAAGTTTATTTTTAGCATAGGGGGAAATAGATATTTTTGTGCCAAAAAATCCAGTGAAACCGCAGCACCCTCTATTGAAGTAAAACCACATATTGAATGCGGTTTCACTTCAAGAGAGGGTGCTGCTACGAAGACTTGTTAAATCTGAGAATCTTGTTTGTCGAAATACAGTTTCGTTCAGAGATGTCGCTCAAATCAGTGGCACACGTTAGCGAGTTCTGTCAGTTTCGGCACTCGTCAGTTGCTGATATGACTTACTTCGGAACTTCTAGTTGGAATGCCCTACAATACGCTGGTTTATTTTTTCAACTTCACATAAGTTTCTTGACCTCCCGTCGATGCGTTTTTGTTCCCTGACACCAAAGCAGAGGTTACCTGGAACAGAGTTAGCATACTGGTAGTGCACATTCCAGAATAGTTCTTGGATTAAGTTTCCGTGATGTCATAATTCAAAGAAACGGAACTGTGCAGCACCGAGGGCAAAAAAAAAAAAAAAAAAAAAAAAAATTGACAAACGAGTTCCAGGTCACCGCCAGAAACAATAATTCTCGTGCTTTAGAGGGTGCTTGGTTAAGAGAAAAGCCTTGATGTACGTGTGAGTGGATTAACCTCTAAGGAGCGAAGGTCGGAGTTCTGTAATCTCACGCGCCAAACTCCCAATGCAGGGAGTGGCCAAAAAAAAAAAAAAAAAAATAGCTTGAATGACACGATATCAAAACATCGTATCCGGGATGCTGTGAGCACCATCATTTCTTTATCTCTTTCTTTTGCGACGTCCAAGATGATCTCCCACGATTAAGATAGGACATCAGAAAGTGGGCGTTTCTGGTGTGGGTTGATAATAGAACAGAAAAGGCGTGAATACAATGGAGCTTTTAGTGCAGATGTGCTGATCAGTACTAGAATGTTTCCGTTTCTCTTTCTGTTCCACAAGGTTGAACCCTGGTTCGACTTTGCAAAATAAATCTAAAAGAAAAAAATTTCCTTAAACCAGTTACCAGCTTAAAAAGATCTTCTGTGGACCAAAATAATCCCACAATGCACCTCGAATCACCCGATGGGTTATCGTTATTGCTCTAATTGTTCTGACCTCACACACCATTTGCTGTTCGTTGCCACGTTGTCCACGTTCGCAGAGAACCACTCGCTAATTACACCCTTCACTTCCCACGGTCTACGCCCCTTTCCGAACTTGTTCCGTCAGTGATAGCGTCCTTCTCCTTTCCACCCCCCCCAATCCCTTTCCCCGTCGCTAATTGCCAGGTGCAGGTGCCGAAAGCAATTTCTCCGATGGAACCTTCTTCATCGCCAGCTTCTTCAGACACTTCGGTAAACTAAGGGGTCTTCTTTACCACCCTTCCCACCCTGTTTGGGAGGGATAATTAGCGTTCTCGGTGCGCACTGCGTGACATAACGTCAACCTTGTGTCCACATCACTCTGACAGGCTAACCTCACGATTCTTAGCTGCCTTTGGAGTCGCGTGAGCTTTCGTGGGACACTGTTTAGACGAAAAAAAAAAAAAAAAAATTCTCGGCACTTCAGTGTTACAATGATCCCAATTCAAGGAGAAAGCTAAATAGAATGATGCAGAATGCTTTCAATTGCTCTAGATGGGGGGGACTTGAAAGATTCAAGGTCATGGAATGACTTCGTGATGAGACAAGCACTTACAATTTTCCACATCGATTGTTTCGACTTCGGCAAACAAGGCTTTACGACTGAAATGCAGAACAAAATCCCCGGTGGCTTTCATACCCGGGGTGGTGCTGCTCTCCAATTACAGCCACAACGACAGAATCCAGATAGCTGAAAAGAGATCCCGCATTTTCACTGCGGAGAAAAAGAGCAACGCCAGAGAGAGAGACGACGAGTGGCAAATTAGCGTGCGATCCTTGGGTGGAGTCTAGGAAGCAGAAGACACAGCGATGAGAGCTTACATTAATCATATTGCTTCTCGGGGAACACGAGCAGCAATGACGTCAAAGGGGGGACTTTTGTAGGGAGGGTTTCACTCGCGCCAAGAGTCTCGTGAGGTTTCGCTTGCCGATTGAAAGAGGTAGAATGAGACCGGAGAGCAAACACAGCGAATTGTAAAAATAAAAAAGAAAGTTAACGGCACAGTTTTTAACAATCTAGTTTAAAAAAAAAAAAAAAAAATCGGAGCGATCCCAAAGTGTGAAATGCCTTCAATGCCTAAGTCTTGTAACGCTGATTCTTATGTTTCATTATTGTATCAAGACTGCGTTGCTGTCATCTTAAAAAAAACCAACGTTATTCTAAACACACCCTGAAGTGAACTGTCCCTCACCAGCAAGAGACCTAAGCTTGGCTTATGAGCGGTGATGATAGAGACCTCGTATTTTTGGATCATACACTGCATTACAAAAATTATAAAGACATTCGTGTTTCTCCAAATAGCTTGCTCCACCTTTGCAACGAGTTGCCCTGGTGTTGTACCACCTTACCCCAGTCCTGAAGATACTTTCAGGCGCAAACTTTGTTCGCACACACTTGGATAAAGGATTAAACTAAATTTATTATAGTCTGACCAAGGGAAAAATAAACTTTCAACATCTTTCGTTGTTTAGTTACTATTCCACTGTCCTGGACGAACTTCGCCTTAAATCTCGATAAGCAGACAATGCTATGCTGTTCTCTTCCCCTACCAAAATGGCAGTCGGTTTTTATTTATTCGTGTGGGGGGTTCCCCGTTCCTCGACCGCCCCTTAGGACTGGTTGAGTCCTCCTAGTGAGGGATTAAGTATATATATTTTTATGACTGTACATCCGTGTGTTCACGGGCCGGTTTGTCTTTCTGAGGGACCAAAAAACCCAGAGCTTTCCGACCAAACGGCTTCGTCTATACTGACTGAGCTACGGAGTCTCTAGTCGGTTTATGTAATAAAGTTAGATGTGTTGGTCGCAACCGATGTTCATTCTTTCCACAGAGTCTGTATAGGGTTCGAATCTGAACTACGTACTGTCCTTTGAATTCCCATTTCTTCAAACACATCGTTGTTGCCTTAGAATCCCCCCCCCCGTGCTTATTTTTACGGTCACTGCAACAAAAATGTTGCTGTTCAAACCGGGAGAAGTTTCCTCACCCCTCAGTATCATATTTCAACACAGTGAGACGAAATTCTAGTACATCACAAGGCTCTGGCAGCCGCTATCCAAATACGTTTTTATAGTATGACTTTTTATAGTGCGTCAAGCACTATAAAAACTGATATGTTTTATAGTAACCTAATATATCACGATATCATAATACTTATAATAATATAAAAATAGAATAATAATAGTATAATGAGTTATATGCCACAAATATGTTTCAAAACTGTCTTCAGTTTTGAAACATATTTGAAATGGTATATTTCAAATATGTTTTATTTCATGTTTATTTCATTTTATTTCAAATATGTTGTATATTTCATATGTTTCATATGGTATATTTCAAATAACCTTGAAATGGTATATTTTTTTGTAGCGTATGAAATAGTATTTTTACGCAAAGCAATGTAAGAAACGATTACGTCAAGTACTAAAGAAAGGAGATGGTTGGCTGCACTTGAGAATGACCAATCGGTTAAGCAATACAACCAGTAGAGGTAGAAGAATCTGCAAACAATTTACTTCTTTTGATGCTTCACAATTCCCTCCCTCCTCCCCCACGCTTTATATACTTCTATGATCTTTTATGGTCTCAAGCCGAGATGTCTGCGTGTATGATAAAAAACAGGGGTTATTCGAGATAGGGTCGGGGATGGGACATCCACCTCCCATCAGCTGGAAAAAGTACTTTTATACTAAGAAGAAGTTCCTCTTATTATAGACAAGTTTCTACCAACCCAAAGGAACCCATGTCGTGTTATTCAATCAACTGTACTACAAAGCCTCTCTGAATTGGGGCCTTAATGATTCTTGTAGTAAGAGTAGTGAGTGGCCTTTACATACTTGGCCAAAAAGTCACAGCCGTAACTCTTCATGAGTAATGTGTAGATTAGAGAGGTGTAAATGCTAACGTATAATCGCTTCCATAACCCATGTCTTAAACAACACACACAATAACGACATTTAAACAATAATCTCCTTGCCTTCGACGCAAACAACACACATCCCCGACTTATTTCTATTTCGTAAGAATGCTTTCCCTTTAGTCCTTTATTTTTGATAATATTCAAATCACCAATCAGAATCAGATTTATCATCATTTTGACAAACTTACATCTCTAACCTTTCCTGGCACAAACACGTTACATCCGAAGATTTTTTAACCTGTGGACAACTTGGTAACCTCTGTTGAAGAGACCACTTCTCAACTGTACAACAACTAGCATTGTAATTGTCCAGAAAATGGCAATTTGGTTACATGATGACTCGTTTCTCACTTGTCTCTTCACGTATTTTCATTGTCTCTTATACCAAAATGGTCACAGTCGGTTCTCTATTTTATTTCAAACTGTAGAAACACAAGCAGTGGATAGTCAACATACAGGGTGTCCCAAAATTCACGCAAGATTTAAATTTAGCGCCATTTGTGCAGTAAAGTGTTGCCAACGAGAAAACAAAGACAGCGTAACAGCTGACAGTTCAGGGTTATTAAAAATGACCACACACAACGAAGAGAGTTCGTTGAATGGATTATGGAACAACAACAAGTGGATGCTTATTTTTCGAACAAAATCATCTTCATCGATGAGGCTCGTTTTCATCTTGATGGCTTCGTTAATCGACAAAATTGTCGCATTTGGGGTCCAGAAAATCCACGAGTGATTGTTGAGAAACAAATGCATCCACAACGTGTCACTGTTTGGTGCGGATTTGGGGCTGGAGGCATCATCGGTCCATTCTTCTTCGAAAATGCGGCTGGTAAGGCAATAACAGTGAATGGTGCTCGCTATCGCGACGTGATAATCCAGTTTTTTGTGCCTAAATTGCAAGATATGGATGTGGACTACATGTGGTTTCAACAAGACGGTGCCACATGCCATACAGGCCGAGAAACAATTCAATCACTCCATGAGTCATTTCCTGGTCGTGTAATTTCCCGTTTTGGTGATCAGAATTGGCCGCCCAGATCATGTGACTTAACGCCGTTGGACTTTTTTCTTTGGGGTTTTCTGAAGTCTAAGGTTTATGCCAACAAGCCCACGACCACCCACGCCTTGAAGGTGGAAATTGAGCGCTGTATCAACGCAATTCAGCCACATTTATGCAAAACGGTCATGGAAAATTTCGACAAAAGAGTGCGTATGTGCCAGCAAAGCCGTGGAGGCCATTTACCCGATATGCCATTCCATGCATAACCCTATACTGTATACTTTATGAATCAATAAGAAATTACAATTTTGAATTAAAAACCTGTGTTTTCTATCAAAATTACTTCTTGCGTGAATTTTGGGACACCCTGTACAATCACCGTTTAGCTTCTTGAAACTTCTCTTTAATTGCACTACCTCTGTTCTCTGAAACTTTCTTCTCTTATAGTTTTCCAAAACACTGCGATCTGTTCAAAAACAAGCCAACAAATCCCTTTGTTTTCCTCCCAGTTCACTTGCTTATAGACAGTACTATTGTGTTACAAGTTTTCCGACTTATCATTTGTGATGGGTTGACATTAAAAAAACTGCAAACCCATCACTTGACTGTATGGTCAGATGTGCCTAGAATTAACTTAGGTTTAGGTGTATGTTATTAAATCAAGTTCTTTTGCTTCTACTTATGAAGATGAATAAGTTTAAATTAAGGGGATGAAAATCCCTTATTATTTTAGAGCCAGTATGCAAAACTCTGAGATCGAAAACTACGATCTACGAGTTTCATGCCGAAGAACTATCGGCGAATCCAAGCGTAAGTGAACACCTGGTACTACAACACCAAGGCAACTCGAAGCAAAGGTGGAGCAAGATCCCTCACAAGCTGTAAAATAAAAGAAAAAGAAAATTTTCTTTTTTTTTAATTTCTGTTCATCGAAAATAAACGAGTTACCACTTCCATCTAGTGGACTTCTCCACCCCACTCAAGATCTGCTTTAATTTTCTGATTCGATCAATTTTCAATTAACTTCTTGGTTTGTTTCTGCCCAGAATTTGCACGCAACGTTTCTTTTTGTTGGATATTTTTTGAAGCAAACGCATATCTCCTACCCTAAAGGAATAACGCGAATATATCTGTCCATATTTGTAATAGAAATACGTGCTTGGGATAAATGTTTCTGGGATGAACGATCTTATAAATCTCATAAACAATTCTAAAGTTTTTAAAATCCAGGGGAGTAAAATTAATACTGTTTCAACCTTACACCAGCATAAAAGATACTTTATAAGTAGCAATAATTTATAACCTAAACATATCAACACGCGGTATATGCGGTATATTACATCAGCGTTAACTTGACAATATGCTAAACCATACGAAGAGGAAAAACTGCTAATTTACTCCCCAGAGGAGTGGAATGTATCTGAGTGGGAAGTTGATTCATTTATCAATAACACTTAAGGCATATACGTCATAACTTCTTTATTTTTTTTCTTCTTCTGTTTTTACTTCTTCTGTTACTTCTTCTTCTGCATTACTTCGGTTTTTCAATATCGTGGACTATTACAGAGTGGGGAGGAGCCAATAGCAATGGCCAAAGATATCTGATGCTCATTGAAAATAAGAACTCCAGAGTGTCAGGAATATAAACCTGGTCTAACTGATTACATGGATGGTCTGGGATCCATATGTAGAATCCATATGAAGCAATGAACCACTTGTATGCTGACTGTAATGACAGCCGAAGAGAAATGGGAACTCTGCATTTTGAGAAATTAATTACAAAGTTTTCCGCGCGATTAGCCTAGTGGCTTTGCGTTTCGCAACTATAGGCTTGGGTAAAGGAGTGTCCTGGGTTCGATTCCCGTTGTCAACGTGAGGAACTTAAGGATCTTTCTCAGATATAGTCAAGTTAGCCGGTCTTGGGCGTAGACAGCAGGATTCCCCCCCCCCCAGTTTATCTGGGGTTTTTTCCTCCAGCAAGCAGGCAAATCGGCCCCGTGAACACACGCAGTTACAGCTACAGAATAGCAACAACTGAATACTAATATTAAAAGGCGAACAAAACACCGAGTGGCACCTCAGCTCTCAACACCTCGAGTCTCTTCGGTGCGAATTGTGGGAGTGACGTCACAGCTCCAGGCTGTTTGTCCACGCTGCGAACCGGCGATCAATCACTGTGATCCCAACTACGTCACACTCCACCTTCCGCTTCTTTTCCAAACAACCCCCCCGGGGGGGGATCTCCGCGAAGGACCCGAACACGTCATTCGTTGTTCGTATCACTCTTCGAATGTAGCGTTCTTCAAAATTCCCCCTTTCCGACTCCTCCACTTACACGCCTTGTGACAAATTCATCACGCTGACACGCACCTTGACCTTTCAACCTGCGGCCGTTTGATGGACGTATGCACGATGCCAAAACACTGCAAGCGAGCGGAGATAATACATCCCATCCATCACGGAAGCCATCAGACAACCGCCGGATGATGGAACGCCATAATGGACTCGGATGAACGCTTTTCACGAGGCTCTTTGTTCCCATGGATACCTCGGACGTGTGTGTTGTTCCTTCTGTTCATCATTGTAAAATTTTGCTTGTCCTTAGCTGTTTCTTAAGAGCTTTAGACTCCAAGTGAACGTTAATCCAAGAACGTGAGAAGAAAGTACATGAAGGAAGAAAGAGAGGAGTTGTAAGATGAATCCTGTGATTGATGGAATCTTTTCCAAGGACGTCTCATCAGAAGGACGTTTCTTCCTACACGATGAAGCCCAACTCTTTTGTTTTATCTTGGCGAGTAGAGAAATAAAAAGGTGCTATTAAGATAATCGGAGGATTGATTAAGAAGAAAACGGATCCGGCGATAGATGTAATGAGTCAGCTGGAAGATGCGATCACGAACATGATCCTAGTTGAAGAATTTCAATCATTGGATGGGAAAGATATTAGCAATTTTATAGTTTAAGTTTCGAAAATATTTTGTGCATCATAGAATGGCATTTTTTTTCATTAATCAATGGTGTCACATCTGATGACGAAATATTTGCTTTTTCATTAGAAAATAAAAATGTACGCGAATATCACAGTTTTGAAAAAAAAAAAAAAAAAAAAAAAAAAACAGTAAATTTATCCTGATCTCTAGTGGCGCCATCTATCAGTTTATAAACAAATTAATAAAAATTCAAACTGTGTAACGACGAAGCATCGACTCTGGAATAAACGTGTCAAACATTATTAGGTACATAATCAGTATCAATCAAATTTCGCCCCATTTTGCCTTCATTTAGAAGATTTGTATTATTTATTTAACGAATTCTTTAAGGAAATTTTTCCAATGTTGAGATTTAAACGAATTCCAGTAACTGTTTCAAATATCAAAATTTAATAAGCCCAATCAAGAACGGTGTGTGTTGTGTGTGCGCTTCTACATATTTAACAGAGAACAATTTTAAGATACAAAATTTCGTCAAGATTTCGAAGCAATACAAAAATGTCGTTTGGAACATACACTTTGGAACTGTATGTTCCAAACGACACGTAAACATCATAAAAACCTGCGTTTGCTAATAATATTCTTGGATAGTGACATCACTTATGATCAACAATTGAACCGAAAATCGTCTTTTGGTTTATATGAGTTGGATATAAAAGTTTATTTGAATTATTTTTGCTACTAAAATGATTGCCTGATTGAAATCAAAATGGAAATATTTCAACAAATTTTTAAAAAAGATCCTAAATATCAAATTTCACATCATTAAAAAAAAATAATAATAATAACAAGGTCCATTATTCCATATTTAAAAATGTTTCCATTTAAAAATAATATCGCGAAATAAATTTTTAAAATTATTTTCCTTGGATTATTTCAGTACTTATTAAATCAAATCTTTTTTTTTTTTTTTTAAAGAAAATTATTTTCAATCATCGCCTCAAATAACATTTTTGTAATTCCTGGAATCGCTTCCAGCTTCAAATCCTCAAACAAGCAGACGGTTGTTGCCTCTTGAAATGATCTGAAAGGCATTGCATAATGAGAGGATTTCAAATTTCTTCCGTTACAAACTATTAAGCATCGCTTTATTAAAAACTAATCGCGCACACACACACACACACACACACACACACACACAAAAAAAAAAAACCTCATTAAGGTAGTAGACAAACGAGTTTTCTCCTCTCCCAGAAACATTGAGAACAGAATTCACTTAAGTGAATTTCCCGGATGTTGTAAAATGATAGCAAACAGTTGCAGATGATGGGAAAAAAAAAAAAAAAAAAAAAAAAAAAAAAAAAAAAAAAAACGGAAATTCCTGTAGAATTTCATTTTTATTTCTTTATTTCTTTATTTTATTTTATTTTATTATTTTTTTTTTTTTGTGGATTTTGAGAATGAAATTAGGCCTTTTTTTTTCTTTTTTCCAGAGCCTACCGCCCTGTTATTTATTTAACAAACCCGATCGATTCTTCGGGATGCAAACTGCGTGGGAATCACTGAAAAAGTGGGAAGTGGTTGCCGCTGCACCAACAAGCCATTCTTCGAGCTCGCTTATTACAGGGTTTAGCTGCTCCATTAGGGATCATTTCGAATGCCATGTGACATCCCTAACCACCGTGTCATGCTCCGACGATCGTCCTCGGTAAACATCCTCTGAAGTCCGGTACAAAACACTTCGAGGTTCTTGTCCTGGGTCCGGGGTCGAAACGACAAAAGACGCGTCTTCGTCTTTCCGCTCTCAAGATTTACTAGCGATGACCGCACAACGAGGTCTGACATCCATCACCGCCACGCCCATTATTTACGTGTTGGCGTGCGCTTCAGTGAACGTTTTTTCTCTCTCTTTCTATCTCTCAGGAGCCAAGAACGCTGCCAAAGACTCACGTACTGCGGATTTGTGGGTCGTCAACTAGAAAAATCTTTCTCGTGCACATAGCTCGTCCTTCAAGTCTAGCTTCTGAGGTCATAAAGAACGTTTTGTGGCATTAGGTCTGCCCTCTGGTGATCACCGCTGCAACTTTCACACACACACGAATGTCTAAGGAACATCTCCGTATATAAATTGCTCTACGCAGTCAATTACACAAGCGATTATGCAATCAGGATGTACTTCTTGGAAGCGAACACAGACATTCAACTATCTTAGCGTCCATTTTTCTTATTATTGGTGGATATTTGGATTTCATCTTTGGATGTGAGACTATCGGCCCAAATTAGCATGAGAGAGCATGCTTGGTAGTAAGGTCTTATCACTATGTGTCTGTCTGTGTGTGTGCGTGTGTGTATGTAGGTGTGGCAAAATGCTGGTTAAGTCCTAACATGCATAGTTACTCATTTAGGTATTTTTTTTTTAAATAGAAGCCATGTCCAAGTATCAGTTACAATTAATTGTGACGTAATTATAGCACAATAATATAAAATATTTAATAATATTTAATTAGCCTCGATTAATAAAAAAAATGTACCCATACTTGAATCAGCTATGAAGGTAGACCATCGTTGTTTGATTTTGAACCTGCCATTTTGAAACGTAACTAAATATATCTGTCTAGATAACATGTATCTCAGTTTTCTTATTGGGCTGAGGTACGACGACGTATCTCAGCCCAATAAGAAAACAAGAGACCCATGGATATCAGATTCAACATGGGAACTAATCAAAAGAAGGCGCTGGAAAAACAAAGAGACACAGGGACCGAAGAATACAAGAGATTACATAGAGAAATCAGAAGAGCCATCAAGCATGATAAGGAAAAGTTCTATACTAATAAATGTGAAGAAATACAGTTCCAGATGAGAAGGCATAATTATAAAAGGGTGTTTTATTTAGTTCAAGCCTAAATTGAATGTCATCAAAGACAGAAATGGATCATTACTAACAGAAGAATTGGAAATCAAAAACAGATGGAAAGAATACTGTGAGGAACTGTACAGCAGAGTAGATAAAGAAAATGTGGAGTCCTCCCACCAAGAAAATTTTGATTTGGAACCTCCTCCACTTAGGCATGAAGTTGAAAGAGCAGTTAAGCAGCTCAACAGCAATAAGGCCCCAGGTGCAGATGAAATCGCAGCAGAGTTAATTAAGGCCACAGGAGACGGAGGGATAAGAGTGTTTCATAGGTTGATTACAAGGATATGGGAGACAGGATCATGGCCTAGAGACTGGAAGAAGTCAGTTTTCATACCACTACACAAGAAAGGTGATATGAAGGCATGCAAGAATTATAGAACTATTAGTTTGATATCGCATGCAAGCAAAATTTTATTGAAGATCATGCTAAATAGGAGTGAGGCCAAAGTTGAGGCAGAGATGCCCAAGGAAGAAGCTGGTTTCAGGAAAGGTAAGGGCACCAGAGATCAGATCCATTGCCTTAGACAGATCATAGAAAGATATAAAGAATTCAGACTCCCTCTGGTAATGTGTTTCTTAGACTACTCTAAAGCTTTTGACTGTGTTGAGCATGTGAAACTGTGGGAAGTAATGAAAAGAATGGGTTTTCCTCAACACACTATCAGGTTGATAGCCAACTTGTATAAGGAACAAGAAGCCACAGTAAGAACAGGTGTTGGATTGACTGACTGGCTTCAAGTTGGAAAAGGAGTTAGGCAAGGATGTTTACTTTCTCCTCACTTGTTTAGTATATATGCAGAGGACATCATGCGTAAAGTACTGGATGAACTCAGGACAGGAATTACGATAGGAGGTAGATTGATCAGTAATCTGAGGTACGCTGATGATACAGTACTCCTTTGTAATGACATGGAAGAACTAGGACTAATTCTTGACAAAGTTAACAAGATCAGTAATAGCAGAGGACTTCAACTCAATTCTAGCAAAACAAAGATCACGGTTCTCAAAGGAAAAACAAACAGAGAAGCTCTTGAGAAACAAATGTATCTTAATGGAGAAAGAATTGAGGAAGTCAGCAAGTTTGAGTACCTGGGATCCATTATTAATGTGAAGAATTGCTGTTCAGAAGATGTCAGAAAAGGGTTAGGAATGGCTGAAACAGCAGTCAGAGACCTGTCTAAAATCTGGAAGGATGGATCTATCTCCATGGGAACAAAGTTGAGGATTTTAGATGCAGTTGTTTTTCCAACAGCGACTTATGGATGCGAGACTTGGAACCTAAAGAAGTCAGATAAGAAACGGATATCTGCTTTTGAGATGTGGTGTTACAGAAGGCTGTTGAGGATATCATATACTGAAAGGCATACAAATGAAAGGGTGTTAGAAAAGATTAGTAGAATTTTAAGGCTCCTTAAGGATATTGACAGAAGGAAGTTAAAATATTTTGGACACATGGAAAGGATGGAAGGAGGACTTCTCAGAACAGTAATAGAAGGTAAAGTTCCTGGGAAAAGAGGCAGGGGTAGACCATCAATGAGATGGATGGATGGTGTGTGTGGAGTGACTGATCTTCAGAGAGTTGAGACTGCCAGAAGGACAAACAACAGGACTACATGGCGAGGCCTAGTGTGGAACATCATCAAGCATCGGAGTGACCATACGGCATCTGTAGATGCCCAGTGAACACAGACAGACAGATAACATGTGCTATCACACACGACCCACACATCATTTATTAACACATGAGCATTTTTATATTTGTTGCGTGAATGAAAAATGCTTCTACTACCAATAATGCAACTGAAAAAATCCATTATTAATACTATCGATTGTGCCAAATAAGTATTCCACGTTACTGACAAATTTGAAACATGAATCCTAGCTCTTGCAGAAGCTAAACAACTGAAGTGGTATTTATAATCCTTGTTATAATTTCGAAGACTGCATGTACTTAATGGGTTTAAAAACACGCCTAATCCTCAAAAGTCCAGGAGGGAAAAAATACTGTAAAAAGACTCAAATAACCAACCACCTGGTGGCGCTTCTAGCACTAGAAAACTAAGATTTCTTTTACATTGGTATAAAAAAAGAAATAAAAATACATCTCGCTTTAAAAGTCGATTAGATAAATAAGTAAACGCTGATTTATCACGTACTTTCCGAGAGACAGATTGGGAGCACCAAGATTTTTAATTCATAGAGTTAAGTGCATCATTGACAGCCTTGCAGATAAATGCAGGGAATCTTACGTTTAAAAAAATCTACGCCACGCAGTGTAGACTTTTTATAGGAAAAATGGAAACATCTGAAAAATCGAAAAATGACTGCGTAAGTGCTTCAAGTAAATCTTGGAACAGTTTAAACCACAATCAACTAATTATCTGAAGTACCTCCCTGTGGGACGCTTTCTTTTTACTTTCTTTCCCTCCATAAAAATAGCATCTGTTCGAGTATTCCAATATGCCTTCTTAATAGCTTTTATCTACGGGCGCACCCGTATATATACACACACACACACACACACAGCACGCACGAGATTGATATGTTGATTGGAATGCACTTCTTACGGGTATTTCTTTGTCTCAACGCATTAATAACTTAACGTGTATTTCATTTGATGCGGTCTCTCTTATTGGATCTGCATTTATAATGTGTTCATCATTCTTAGGCCATTAAAACGACGATATTTTCACTTAAGTTAATAGAATCCACAAAAAGCCACTTGGAACGAATTTATTAAAATGTTGTTAGTAAATATCGAATCAAACTCTTGAGAGTAAATAAACAGAAGTTGTGAATTAACTGATAAAACAATTGTCACATTTCATGGCACAAAAAAAAAAAAAAGTAATTCCTTTGCTACGAAGTCATCTAAGTGCCGAAAATAACTTTTTATATATATATATATATTTCTACTTGCATAAAACCCTTTATTGTGAGTGAAATAGTCTTTGATATTTAAATATCCTATAAAAACTAAATATTCTATTCGTAGTTTCTTCCTGATATTAGTAAAAAGAAACACGCCTTACAGAGACAATTAAAACGTAGACAATTCAAACAATGAAATTTGCTATGAAATTGTCTGTCTATGCCACCACGACTGGTTGCATAGCAACAGACAATGTTATGTCTGTTGCTATGCTACCAGTATTGCATAGCAACAGACATAACTATTGCCTTACAGAGACAATTAAAACGTAGACAATTCAAACAATGAAATTTGCTATGAAATTGTCTGTTGCTATGCCACCACGACTGGTTGCATAGCAACAGACAATGTCATGTCTGTTGCTATGCAACCAGTCGTATGTAAACTCAAAATTAAAGATTTGAAAATAACTTTATTGTTTTTTACAATTTTCAGAAAAAGAGCAGCAAAAATGGTCACGTGACATACGTTTCGCTGTTATTAGAACCCAGACGGCCGCTAGCCCTTATTCTCATCAGTAATTCAATAAGTTCGCCATTCCTGTAATACGCTAATGACAGTTAATACCAGGATATGTAATATGCGATTAAATATAAAACTAATTACGCTTTCTCAATTAAGTCTTTCGCATTGGGGTTCCTATTAGAAATTCGGACAAATGTCTGCGGGTTCCATTTAGAAACATTTTGTTAGAAAATGTGCACCCAGCGCTTCAAGGAACGTGTCCTATTTATTTATTCAGACAATGAACTATTAAAAGACATTGATTAATATTTGGTTGTTTGCCTGTTCTAAATATGGACCAGGACTCATAAAATTCAAATCAGTGTTTACTCCTCTGTTCCCTTTTTTTTTTTTAAACCGCATTCGTCAAAATGTAATTTTAATCAACAAAATATTAATCAACAGTCTCTTGAACTACCGATAGCCCAACCAACGATCCACTAAATGTGTTTGATTAGTTTGTTTTAGTTGGAACTAGAAAAAGTCTTTTTGAGTAAGCACAGAGAACAATCGCGTACGTCTCTCGCCCCCAGCTTCTCGGATCTTTAAAAAAAAAAAAAAAAAAAAAAAAAAAAAACATTAAGAGAACGGTTGTGCTGCTGTGTGGGATCAGCTGGGAGGCGCGTTCGACACAACCTTTAATCAGTCTCAGGTAACTTGAGCGTCTTCTCGGCCCACGAGCTCCCCACGTACACTCCCTTATCAGCACGGCGTCACGAGGGTGCCGTTTGCGGTCCGACCACGAGGGTCTCCAAAGGCTCCCACCTCCCTAATCGGCGTGTTGTTGCTCTAATTATTGTAATCCCCGCTCTGCCGCCGCTGACGGCCGTTCACCCAAACGCACACCTCATTCCTCGGGACTGTTTTCGAAGGCCACCTCGCTTGCCGAGTGTGTGTGTGTGTGTGTGTGTCGATTAAGGGTAGCCGTCGCCGCGCGTGACGTGTCAGCAACGCCACGGAACAACACGAAATGACAAACGCAGAATTAAAGGCAGAAAGGAGAAGACAGACGCCGCGCGAATCTCCCTCCCGACTTCCCCCGTTTACGGAGACGGTCCGTCGAGTACGCATACCAACCACTGTCGGCTTGTCACGCCCGTAACCAAACAAACCCTCATTACGGGGAGTGATTTATGTCTCGAACTTTATGGTATCCGCAGCCAAGGAGTTCACGACCTCCGATAACTGGCTTTAATCAATTTTAACAGCAGTCCCTCCCCCCTCCCCCCTCGCTGCATTACTAACGTTCGATTTCCCCCTTCTTGCTTCGCGTCATTCCAAAGGTGGTTTCTTGCACCGGACCGGATCTTTGATATGTTTTTCATCGTAATCGACAATCAAATACTGGTTGGACTCCCACCAGGAGGCAGCACTACAATTACCGACTTGCTGTCCAGTAAATAATTTCTCGAACGAGATCTGCTTCCTTCAAATTGATAAGGGTAACCATGGCATTACCTTAGCAACGATGAGACGATATCCTAATAGAAGTGCGTAGCAACCAGTTGCAGCAGCGAACAATCCTGTGAAATTTTCTGCGATAGCTCAACAGGTAATCAAAGCCGATGACAAACTGCAAATTGAAAAAATAGCGATTTTTTCCATCTATTAAATAATGATCGTTATTATTGTCATATATTATGAGCGAAGTCTATTTCGTAGTTTTTCTGTTTAATTTTTCACTTTCAACACCTCGCCAATGACGACGAGATTTATTATCCACTTTTTGTTTTATTATAATCCCGAGTGCAAGTCAACTATTAAGAGAGGTGATCATTTTATAGAACATCTTACCAGTCAATTATTTTTGAAAGCTTTAATTTACGGGTAGGAAAATTATAATAAAACAAATGATGAAAAATGAATTATTATCAAACGCGTATGATGCATAGAATTCATACTTCATAATGATCGATCCGATTTCCACAATGTCTTAAATAGATTTATTTAAGACATTGTGGAAGGCTCCACAACTGGAATTCGGTTTTGATACAGAAGATGATGTGGGGGGGGGGGATTAACACTAATAATATAGTACGCCAACATTAGTATAATGAAGATTGGCACTTTCCTCCGTAAAAGGCCATCACTGAGCAGCTTGAAACTAAAATTTAATTTTTTTGGTCGCTCAGAGCTTTCGTTAAGCCCTCATCAAGGGGTCCTAGTTTGCGGGGCCACCGACTGCTTCGGTTTTTAAGCTATTTTTTGCTGGTTAGCTGCTGATAAAATTCAAGCTCATAGATAGGAAATTGACGTTCATCATCGCTTCTGCAGGAGGGGAGGTGAAGTCACCTACGGTGAGGGAGATCATTGCATGGTTGGCTGCCCTCCAAAGAGAACGCTCGTCAGCAGGGCAAGCTGTAAATGGTTGTAGACAACAGAGCGATAATCGGCGTGTTTGGAAGTGATATCCTCAAAAGTCGGTGGCCTCTAGTTCTCGACACGTTCTGGGTAAAACTACGAAGGGGGGGGGGGCAACCGAGCCCTCGCCTAAGGGATCAGACTTTCAACGAGCCCACAAAGATCCAAGCGCCGACTTCACGGTGATTGAGGTTAAAACTATTAATTACCCAATGATGGCTGTCAACACGGGGAAAGACTGATAGTGTGGAACCAGTCACCTGTCATGACTCCAGTCTGTGTAGGCAACCCCTGAAGAAGATATTTGATTAACTGTGAGAGAGACCAAGTGTCGAGCATTCCTTTGAAGGGTGCCTTGCGAACGCAAGCCCAAGTTTCGTTGCCATCGCCACCAAAAATTACCAGACGGTGAACTGAATGTGTTAGGGTTAGGCCTGACAGAGATGATTGCACTTCGATAGCAACAGTTAAATTCCTTTGAATTTTATTTTAATCATTGACATGCTTTTTACGGTCAGTCTTTTGACAACTGGCTGAAGACCTTTCCTCTGGTCACGCAATGTTTGAAAGTGTGGGCTTCGGGATTATTCAAAAAGCGGTTTGCTATCTACTTTAGATGGTCCAATTGCTCTTAATACACGCAGTCTGTCGAATTGAGTCGTGTTAGTTTGTTAATTCTTTCTGTTTTTCAAGTATAATGTAATTACAAAGGTGATTAATTGTACAATAATAAACAGATATAGAGTAGACGAGTTCCTAATATTTCCTAGTTCCAAAGTTAAAGAATAAATTAAAGTAACATGCATAAATCAATATAGCTGTCTTCTACTACAGAGAGTGTGCGATTTAACAAAACATTTCCCAGAGTTTTTGACAAAAGAAGATCATCCTTCCTGTTCATATGGCTCAGACTACGAAGGCGTTGCAATTCTCTTTTTACAGTGTTTCTGTCAAGCAGCTTCTATGGAGAATTCGAGTCTGCAACGAATCGAAATTCATCTGACAAGGTCAAATACGTAATGAGATGTTATTACAGATCTCGTGGATCGATTGTTAGTGATGAAGAAATGCATTACCAAATAGAAAAGATGAGCGCAAAAAAGAGTAATCATAATGGAAGACTTTAATTATCCAAGTATTGATCGGGTAGCAATGGAATCTCATAAGAAGAATGGAACTGAATTTATTGAGCTGTTGTGGGACAACTTCATCAAGCAGCATGTGACTGAAAGAACTCGAGGTCAAAGAGTGCTACATTTGATCATAGTGTCAGAGGGCATTTCAGTTAAAGACGTAACTATTCTGCCTCCGGTTGGTGACAGTGATCATGCTGCACTCACTTGGGAAGTGACTAAGTTTATGAATGTCCCATTCAGAAAAGGTTACATGCTGAACTACAAAGCAAGAAATTATGACCAACTGAGGATTATACCGAGCTCAACATAATGGTATCAGTTGCTGGATGGGAAGAATATCAATAGTGCATGGGAAGTATTTAAACAATACTTAAATGATGCGATATGTCCTGAGAGTTTGAAAAACAAACTCTCGGGACATATGTGTGATCTCATTAAGCAAGAGATTCGAAAGAAACGGATGAAAGGGAAGGAACACCGTGTACATAAGGATGATGTCCATTATGAAAATGATAAGCAGCAAGCCAAAAGAGTCACAACTGTTATAGGGAAAGCTATGTCTTAATATGAAAAAACTCGCTCTGCAAGCAAAGACAACCCACAAGAATTCTATCAATATGATGCAAGTAAAAGAAAGAATGATATGAATAAATATTAAACGGATATCTACTAACATCTACTGATATCTGCTAACGTCTACTGAATACAGATGGTGAGAGGGTGACAGATGCAGACGACGTTATTCAACTAATGGATGTCCATTTTGCTAAAAGCTATCAACCTGGTGTAGATAACATTGAGTTCACTGCTACCTCTTCACTGAATAAAGAAACTCAGATGTATGAGGAGGAGGTATTAGAACTGTTGCACAAACTGGATAAGAATTCAGCAACAGGAACTGATGGGATATCAACATAAATGCTTAAAGACTATTCCGCTGAAATTGCTATTCTTTTGACCAGGCTATATAATTTGAGTCCCAGTAAAGGTAATATTCCACAGGAGTGGAAAGAATGTATCGTAATCCCATTGCATAAGGGCGATGCAAAGATCGATCTATCCAACTATCAACCAATCAATATCACAGGAGTGATGGTGGATATTTTGGAAAGATTGGTTGTGGCTCTCATTCAGAAATGGGTTGACAGTGAATCTCTGCTTTGCAATGAACAGCATGGGTTTACTAAGGGAATAAAGTACCCAATAGTTATAATTATTTGCAGAAATTTATAATTATCCGACAGCAACTAAAATATCCCTAATTGTTTTGAGCAGTATCAAATATTACCGTGGATAAGAGGATGACTGACTGACAGTTATCAAAAAGTGGTCTACGGGTATGTGAGTCTGCACGATCTAAGGTAACCAGTGATGTACCTCAAGGATCAGTGCTTGGTCCACTGTTATTCAATCTGTACATTAATGACATTGGGAAGGATTTGACAAGCGACATACAGCTATTTGCTGATGATGCAAAGATAGGTAGAGTAATCCAGGAGTACTGCTGATATGCAGTACTTGCAGAATGCTTTGAATAAGCTGAAATTGTCTCCTGGTCTCCTGGTTTCTGTTGTGATTCTGATATAGTGGAGGGATGCAAAGGTTAGTGTTAAAAATGATATCAGGATTGTGTAATACTGATTATGAAGACAGATTGAGAATTTGTAGACTGCAGACCCAACAAACAGGAGAAAGAGGGGTTGATTGAGACTTATATACTTCTGAAAATATTTTACAGGAGTTCAGTTGATGACATTTTTCAATTTATGGAGGGTGGGGAAAGGACAAGAGGATATCCTTGGACGCTAAGAATGAATGCTGCTATGAAGGGGGTGAGGGCTACATTTTTTTCCCAGTAGGGTGGTGCGTGATTGGAATGGTTTGCCATTGAATGTTGTGAGTGCAAGCAGTATGAATGAATTCAAGAATAAGTATGATAGCTGGTGTGTGTGTGTGTGTGTGTGTGTGTGTGTGTGTGTGTGTGTGTGTGTGTGTGTGTGTGTGTGTAGTATGTGGCCTCCCTCGATGAATCTGACTCCCTGAAGGTCTCTCTTAATAATAATAACAATAATTGTTTTTATTGATTTCCGAAATATTCACGCGATTAAAATAATCGTCTTTAGTGACATTCCAACTTGTGATTTTTACAAAATTCAGCATCAAGTGCTGCATATGTGATTCGTTTTCTACATTGTATTTCAATTAAAATTTTGATAATAATACTTTTTTGCATTTTTATTTGCAACACATGTTCTTCTAATATTAACAATGAAGATTGCACGGAATTTTTGAATAATGGATAATAATAATTTAGCATTTTTTAAAACATTTTATTATTTCTCAGATAAATTACCTACATTATATGAACACAATTATGCATAACAAATACTTTCTCGTACATAAATTTTTTTTAAATAATAATAATAACAATAACTGTTTACAACGTATATTATTATAATATTCATAATGATGATTATTACAAATGTTTCTTTGCAATTTTACGCTCTATATATATACAATATCAATGGATATAATCACTCTATATTGCATACTTTTGTTACAGTTATTAAATACATTACATACATTTGATTACATATAATACATACATACATACATAATACATACATTACATACATTGGTTTACATGTGATACGTACAGTACATGCATTTGGTTACATATGATACATCTTGGATGAGAACTAATTTCTCTGCTTTCATCCTCGAAGCTTATATGTAAGATTATCTGAGGATGACACCAGTTGGTTATTATTTATTGGGTTTTTTTTCCTGTGTTGGGAAGCTACGAAATCTATGATTGAGAAATTCGCAATCATAGATTGCGAATCTATGATTGCGAGAAACACGAAATCAGAGAAACACGCACGCACGCACGCACGCACGCACGCGCACACACACACACACACACACACACACACACACACACACACACACACACACACACACACACACACACACACACACACACACACACACACACACACACACACACACACACACGCACGCACGCACGCACACACACACACACACACACACACACACACACATAACAATAACTTGGAATGTACTGATGCGTCGCTGAACTGGAAGCCTGAACGAATATATTGTGTTTCATTAAGTTTGTATGGTATTTTGGGTGCATGTTTCTTGTTCGTAGTATGTCCTTAGAGCTCTTTTCAGGCTATTGTAGTTTGTAAGATTTCTGTATTCGAAAGGTAATTTGTTTATCATGTCTGGGATGTAGAAGTTTCGTGTGGCCTTTCTGTAGTGATTATTGTATTTATATGTGATATAATTAGTTGTCTGAAGTCTTGTTATATGGTATGTATTTCTGACTGTCCTGTAGTTGGCATCGAAATAATGTTTTAGCAAAGCTGCATAGTGACATAAATGTTTTGCTGTCAGTATTTTGTATTCTGACGTTGCACTGTTTATAAGGTCGTTATTTTCTGTTTGTTCCCAAAAGATCAGTTTTATCATTTTGTGCTGTAACGAGATTAATCTATTTAGTTCGTAGGGTGCACAGGAAGTATACGTTGTTATAGCGTATCTTAGTATATTTTGGCATAGTGCTTTGTATATTAGTGTTTTTAGGCGTGTGGGAACTATGTCTTTTAACCTGTAGAGTTCCAAAATTTATGGACTTCCAAAATTACACAAGATTGATTTTCTCCTTAGGTGAGTGGTCGAATACATAATAATAATAATAATAATAATAATAATAATGTTTCAGACAAATTACATACTTTTTTTAAAACTGTAATAACATTTTATTAATCATCATAGAGAGTATACAGAATATTTATATATATACAATAAACATACCATTACACTTTCTGTTCAGTACAAAATGTAGAGTACGATGATTTTGTTTTAAAATGTAAATGTACATAAATTTTTTTCAACATCCATATCATAGCTTATTATTATACAGCCTATTTACAGATACACATTTTTATTATTATTTTTTTATATCAGTATCTTCATTATTATTATACACCGTACTGACTATTTTGTTACATAATTTGCAGTCTTTGATTATAAGGATTACATGCAGGTGAGTGAAGCGTTTCGATCCCACCTACTTCGAAGCTTGGGTTAGCTTTTATGAAAAGAGTGGGATTTAACTTTCACTATTTATGTTGCTGTTGCTGTTTATGGATGGGATGTAGGTTTTGAATGCTGGTGATTTGTGATGTGTATATTAGTGTTAATGGTATATTAACTTTGTTAGTATATTTTCCAGAGTTCGTGTTTTCATGTTCTGTAGTTGTCTTATGTGTTTTAAGTTTCTTGGTAGGTTGTTGAGTTGCGTGGGTATCTGATGTGATCTCACAAAAGAACCGTTTGTGTTGTTGAAGGGTGTGGGGATGTAGAGAGTTGTTGTAGGTCGTGTTATACGATACGTGTCTCTGTTGTTTCGATAGGCGATAATAATAATAATAATAATAATAATAATAATAATAATAATAATAATAATAATAATAATAATAATAATAATAATAATAATAATAGTTCTGAAATTTAAGTGTGTTTATGCTGGTGAACAACTAAAGATATCATACCTACCTACTTCATAGCGTTAGATTTAAAAAGATCAGGAATCTGCTGTTTAGAAATCCAGCAGGACGAAGCACTTTTGAAAATTAGTGCTTTTGAGAGCTTACAAAGGAGACATTGCTAATGTATTCGACCACTCACCTAAGGAGAAAACCAATCTTGTGTAATTTTGGAAGTCCATAAAGTCTAAGTAGATTTGCATGATAAATGGAGAGTTTTTTTTTTTTTTTGAAATCGATACCTCACGTGGCAAGTTGATCGAGGAGTTGGTTTTAGCGTGCTTATCTCACCCTGAGTAGGATCAATTCATTCTGCTTTGTTTTGCTCCCCAACAATTGGAAGAACATCAAAATATACATGAAGTTGAGTTTGAATAAGCACGCTAAGTCGATCATAGAGTCTGATGAAGAGAGACAAACGATAATTTTCTATAAAAACCATTTCTTAACAAAAAGATCAGTTTTCACAACAAAATATGGAGATATATCAACTCAATTTTAATAGAAATAAGTCGTCGTTTATCAAAACTTTGCAGTCTTATTAAATTTTACTTTTTTTGTGGTGCAGATAGGGCCAAAAATGACCAATCACGTTCTGCCTTAAGTCGTTTTTGCCTTCTCATGGTGTAACCTGTTTTCACAAAAGGGACTTCAGCGTGTGCGAATATTCCAGGCTACAAAAGCATGTCTTCCTGGTTGGAGGAAATGTCAACTTGACCTATTAGGTGCTAGATGGCCTTCAGCGGAGGACGACATGCAACCATCCTGCTTACTGGTGAGTTTGTTTCTCATGCAATGTGAGTGATACCCTTCTGTCATCTCCATGCCTGCATGAGTGACATCCTTCAAAGGCACGTCCCACATACTTAGATATCCATTTCGAGGGTACATCAACGAAAATTTGTGACAGTTCTCCCGGTTTATCTGAGACATAATCCCACTGCTACGTACTCAGTTTGTGTCTGGAGAGGAGAGTTCGAGTCGTGGTATGTGTGAGGCACTGTCTAGGCCAAGCTTTAGCTCAAGGTTTCCGTTCCACTTTCAAGACCATTCATCTGCTGTACGTAAAACTCGACTTTCTGCAGTCCCGCTATCCAAACAGTGACCTTAATATCTCCAATTATAACTAACTCCCCTTTTCCAACACCACTGATCAAGCTGGGTATGATATGAAAGTTGCGCATAGGCAATGACCAAACGCCTTCGTAATTTTCCCACCCGAATTTCTGATAACCCTCCCCACTCTCCCAATATCTTCGATATTTTGAGCAGTTCTTCCAGATATACCACAGAGGCATTTCTCTCTATAATTCAGATCACAAACTTGTGCAAGTTTCCTCTCACACAGACACACCATCCCTCTAAACCTGGAGCCATTTGGCACTACTAAGTGGGATAATCTCCAGAACTTCTACTTCCTTTCCGTACACTCAAATCCTTCTGTTCATCTAACCCAAACACCTGCTCTAAGTGAGTCACAGAAATTATTCTTTCCGAAATTTCATTGATTCATTCTATACATATTTTATTGATTCCTGGAAGATTCTGTTGTCGAATGATGAACCAACAGTGAAACATAGTTGCGGGAATCATTTGCATTGCAATGGCATGAAAGGTCCAAGAAATGGAGGAGGAGCAGAAGATATAAGAAAGATATTCTAAGGAATGAGAAAAGTGAATCTTTTAATACAACTGAGAATAAAGTTTGGCGATAATACGCAAGGTGTACTATCAATTTTGTGCAACCTGATCACAAAGCACTAATTTCTTTGCTGTCATATTCGGATATGTAAAGTACTCATTAAGATTTACATGCTACAAATATTTTTTTCGCAAACATCAAAGATCTGCTCTAAACAATTCCTATCATAAAACTATTCGACAACCAAGTTAAAGATGCTCCAAGTACTAGAACTTACTAAAAATTCATATACTGATCTATTTTATATAAATTAAGTGGATGTTAAATCCAACATCATTTCAAAGTCCAAAACAGAAACTGTAAAAGTTTCGTGCGAAAATTGACCAGAGAGCTTACGAGAATACACTCGCCGCCATATTACGAGTTGCCCTAACTGAACCTTATAGGAGCCACGAACGCTCAAAGTGCCCGTATATTCGTCTCCTACATTGGTCTGACAGCTGTTTTAAACTCATTGGTTTTCGTCAGAGACCAGGCAGAAACCTAAGAGAGCAAAAACTCTCCGTACTAAGGAACTCGAAGCGTCGGAGAGATGTATTTTCTGTAAGAGAACTGTCGATCAGCGCATAAAGTATTTACTAAAATAAAAAGCCAAAAGGCTTCAGTTCGACGATGTAAAGTTACATAAACCTTATCAAAATGGACCAATAGAAGGCAATGTGCGGGACCTTTTAGCGTCCGTACTTTCCTATTAGGTTCGGGAAGGGTAACTCGTAGTATGGCGGTGGTGTATTCCCGCAAGCTCTCTGGCCAATTTTCGCACGAAACTTTTATAGTTTCTGTTTTCGGCTATGAAATGATGTTGGATTTAATATCCACTTCAAAAAAAAAAAAAAAAATCAGCTAACGCCTTTTTATTCCCGTATACGAGGAGTAGGCGAGGCCATTTAGCCCTATCTAACTTTTGGAGACTGAGTGGGCAGTTCAATCTCCACTGGTACCAATCAGAGATAGATGGCCCAAGGCTATCACTAATTAAGCGGTACTCAGTGAAGAGAGACGGCTCAAATGTGCCGCCATCTCGTGGTCCCTAGCCCTAACACAATATATTTAATGTCTGAAATAATGTGGGTTCTACGGTCGATTTTCTTGATTTTACGGGACGAAAAACCCGAGTTTCCGGGAGGAAAAACCCGCTTGCCCGTGCCAGAGATCGACTAACTCGGGAACCGGTCGAAAAAAGGCTTAGAAAAATTTCCTCTAGTCGCCGACTAGACTCGAAACCAAGTCTTCCTTCGTGCGGCCAAGCGCCGTGGTATGCATACGCCACATCCACTGAGCTACACTGGCTTTATAGCCACTTAATTTAGATAATTTTGCATCGCCGAAGTGAAGCCTTTTGGCCCTTTGTTTTAGTGATCTGTTTTATTTTCACACTGAAAACCAGTTCGAGACCTCATGCGAACAACTTTTGATCTTTGCTTTCTGAAAGCAGAGAGGAATAATTAACACTGAAAGAAGAAAAAAAAAAAAACCAGTCCCCAAGAAAAAACTTCACCACCTCCCATGAAGTGCAGTATATTAACTATTGGGGAAGTCGGGGTTCAGTTCCTTAACCTCCCAGATTAATGCACAGCCACCGGACGTTCTTTCAGATGCTCTCCAAGACGTTAATTTTGAACTTTATAGATTATCTACTTAATTTTATTATTATTTTTTTTTGTTCCATGCCTGGTTCGGATGTCAGACCTCCCCCCTCGAAGATCGTGTCTTCCTTTTTTAAGTTTCGGAAATTAATTCACTTTTCGACACATAAGGTTGCACTTCCATACATCTGCACAACTCGTGGATCCAGTCCATTACACACGTTGAACTGTGGTTATCATTTGTACGTAGCGATATAACATCACTCAGTGTCTCAACCGCACAACCACCGTCCTTTGATTAGCCGACCCTCCGTCTCTTTTTTTTTTTTTCTCCTTTAAGTCACATGACCTGCTGGTTTCGCTGGCCTGCATCTTCCACACCAGACAGCGCATTTAACCGATGCGTGGTGGAGCCCGATTTCGTCCCACCTTTCAGAGATGCTCTGCCTACCCCACCCCTACATTCTATAAATACAGTCCTCGTTCCCCCCCTCCCCCTGTCAGAGATCGAGGTAAGTAATATTTCCGCCACACGAACTTCAAAGGACTAGCAGCGAATGACGTACAAATGTTGTGTTGACAACCGTCTATCAACATCCCAAGTCACCCTGGCAACACGAAACCTTTCATTAGGGCTGTTTAAGGCCACATAAATATTTACACAGTCGTACTGGTGCGGGTAGGGTGTGGTGGCAATGATTCACGAGGATTCGCCTTCCTTGTAAGCATAAAATTGCTCTGACGTCACAAACAATTAGGGGGGGGAGGATATCCTAGAGCAGGACCCCCTTTTCTGCAAGGGATACATCCAGTGTGTTGCCACGAATTTTTAAATCCGATGTTATTTTATAGATGTCACTGTCAGCATTATTTTTCAAACGAATCTGACATGTATTTCTTTCTATGAAATCCTTGCCGGAGCCAGGACTTAACTTAAGCCTACTCGCAGTAAAAAAGTCACAAGTACATACTGGAGAAACAGAAATATAATCGGTTGATATTAACAAACCAGTTCACGCCAAATTATGTGTGCCGTTTGATCCAGGAAAAAAAGCAGCAGAATTTTGTTTGAAATCCCATATTCAATCTTCTATTCCAAATTTCTGGTCAGACGAATTCCATGGTAATATAATGCTAATTAATTTCTTCACCACTCTGTGTGCATCCAACTAGCAGCCTACGTAGTTTGACCTTTATTTTTGGAAGATCTGGATTCGGATGCCAGGCGCCTTTTTTAAGGGAGGGCTTTTCAACTGGAGATGAGGTACGTGGTCAGTTTGATACATTGGTGATAGGAATCTTCATCTCTATGAAGATTCCTATCACATCGATTTCGGCTTTACTACCGAACAACTCACATCTGACCAAACATAAATGCTTGGGCTAATTATAATTTGTATCCAGACGTCTTAAAAAAAAATTCTTCTGCCTTCAGAGAAATAGTAAATAATTAAATAAAGGCAGTTACAAACATAGCACAGTATTTTAATATAGTATGCCTATATCGTTGAAAAGGAATGAAAATTTAGATTATACAGGGTAAATTAAGCTTCCATTAAAATTATCTATTGTAATTATAATTATATTGAGGGTTGTTCATTTATTATCAACAGAGGATAGTTTGTGTGTTTTACAATAATAAAAACTAGAGAAAGCTTGAGAATTTCATAATTATCAATTTTTGTAGATATTTTCGTGTCTTGCACCGCCATCTATTGAGAGGACAAGACACGAATAAGCATACGAATATCAGAGATATGAATAGGATATAAACGAAGTTTCACGATGGTGAAAATGTCGATCTACAGAAAAAATAATCGCATTAAAAGGAATGATAATAATTCTAAAACGCATTTCCGACGGGAAATAATAATAATTAATAATAATTATTATTATTAATAATAATAACAACAAAAAATTATTATTATTATTATTTTATGTAGGCATTACCAATAATGATAATAATAATAATAATAATAATAATAATGATAAATTATTATTATTATGGAAATGACTCCAAGTGCTCATAACAAGCTAAAACGAAACTAATAATGCATTACCGATAGAGAGAAATTAAGAGAGAAAGCTAAACCACAAAACTGTATTTGTGCTGGATACTCTAATATTCCGCTAAATGTGATTTTGAATGAAAAAAAAAAAAAAATAGAGTTAATGTTTAAGTTAAAGACAGTATTAACAAGTACAGACGTGATTGAAGATAGTCATTAAAAAAGGTATTTTTTATTTGGTTTTAATTATTTTGTATTAATTAAATAATTATTTAATTATTGTCTGACGTGGTATGAACTCATGTCATGTTACTTACGGCTTTTGGAACACCCAGAATCGAGGTATTCCCGTTCCAGAAGTGTTGAGTTCGTTGGTAGCACTGAATTCAACTACCGATGAAAGAAGGGATGGAGCCAAGTTATCTATCGATCTCCAAACGTTACTTTCGGTCAAAGGTAATTCTTCTGAAGTATATTAGTAGATTTATATCTTTATGTACATTGCCTACTAAAAAATCATTTGATACAGTCTTCAACAAAGATCGTTCATTTGGTGAATTTACCTGTTTGAAAAAAAATAGTAGATGACACTTCTTTATGGACACGAAGTATGTTTAAATGCAAGTACACAAAGAAATCAAAAACGACCTGCGCAATGTTACAAAGAAGGATTTTATTATTACCCCTGAATATTTATTACCCCCAAAGTAGACTTCTACTTTGTCATGACAAACGGCGTTATTCTATCGGAAGCATGACAACATTTCTATATTTTGTTCAGCGCTGCGATGCTTGTATCGAAAACCACTTTGCATTTAGTTAATATCCAAACACAAAAATTAGTTGAATGACATTTCGATATTTCTTTCATTCCTGTTCGGTTTTTAAATTATTTACACGATGTTCAGATTTCTTTATTTTCTTCTAGCAAATGGTAAAACAGTGTACTTCAGCGAATAGCTCGCGATCAATGAGGTCTAATGCACGATGCATCAAGGGCGGGATTAACATTTAAGTAAATATTATATTACATTAAACTTCATAAATAATTAAGTCGAAAGCGATGCACACCTACGCTTCCTGAAAAGTCAAATGAATTCTACAGAATTCAGCCTAAGCGAAATAAAATTTTAAACTAGCGAAAACGAATCCATAAGTAGATGTCGCTTTATGCAGAAGCGTCGCGAAAGAAAACTACAGACTCATAGATGAATGGGAGATGCAATAATAAATATTTGGTTAATAATTTATTGGTCTTTTCGAAATGATTTTCATTTTCCCTCAGAAAGGAAATGAAATTGCAACATCTGCTTGAAAGAGCTTTAGGAAAAGCCATTAGCTCCACGAGAAATTGGTATTCCCCAAAGCAATATCGGGAAGATATGGCTCTTTCTTTGAGTTACTTTCATTTGCAAATAGCAAAACGATAACAGCTATCTCACTTCTAAACGTAATCGGAAGCCATTTCTATTTAAAAAGAATTAATGTAATATGTTAAAAAAAAGTGGAAAAGCAAATTGAAGGCATTATTTCTATATAGTGACCAAACTTAGAGCCTCCGTAACTCAGTTGGCCCATCCAGGATGCAAAAGAAACTTTTGTCAGAGCTTTTCAATCGAAGGAGAGTTCGCCAGTCTCGTAAAGACGTGGCACAGTTTTCTACTTCAGAAAACTCGGGTGTTTTATCCAGCAAACAGACCAACCGGCCAGAAGAACATACGCAGTTTATATTACAACATACATCTGATAGACATAAGATTAAATAAACTGTGTGATCTTCACTGGATTCAGACAAAAGAAGATATATGTGAAACGCAGCATAAGAGACTATGAAAGATTTAGAAAACAGTTTGAAGGAGAACCCTGATGGAAAGAGGAACTTAGAGGAAAAGAGATTAATAGTTCGTTTGAGATAAGAAATATTTGATGATGGTAATAGATTGCACGTCTAAGATCTAAGAGAATAAATGTGGATAGGAAACGTGTATGCGAACAGCAAATTAAACAACAGTTGATGGAGAAGAGAAGATTACAAGAAAATACAAACACAGAGATAGCACTACACAGCAAAGATCTAGGATATGAAGAAATGAGATTGATTTGTTTAAGTTATTATTAAGTAGTCCAGATGGGAAATAGGCAGTCAAATTGGATAAGATAATATTGAATAAAGGTGAAAATGGATTTGGATATGTATATGGATGCGTATCAACCAGTGGAGGAAGTCCTGTAGAGTTCTGTTGTTGAACTGCTACTCTTTTGCATGGATGTTGATGGAAATGTATTTATAAACGGTAAATAGTACGTTGAGCACCATTTGAAGTGATGCCAATGCAGTGGAGCTTCAGAATGATGTCCATCGACTGGCTGTGGGATGCCTTCATTGTCTTCTCCCCACATTACATTACATATAACGAAACTGTTCATTAGTTGATAAGATATAAAACCCTTTGAAGTTTATATACCTCTATCATATCCTGTTTCACAGCGTCTGCAGTGCACATACTTTCAATCTATTCCTCTTAATCAACATTCCATAATCCCCATATCACTTTTGTTACTTCTTTGCATCCTTTCCATAGCTACTTTTTCTTCCCATGAAAACCAAATCTGCGCATAGACCACGTGGGATGGTATACTGTCTTGTCAACTGTAAGAGATTTTGATGAGCAGCGGAGCTGAACACCTGAGCATGGATTTCGTCATCTGCATTTCAAAGAGAGAGATCAGAAAGCCATGAAAGATTGCGTAACGAAAGCAATGCTGAATCCCTGATGAAAAGTTGGAATTTCATTTGAAAATATTAAGAAAGAGGATATCATTAAGACGTGTAAAGAGCTTACCAGATAGTTGGAAACCGTAATATCTTCCAAATGGATGGAATTGAGATAAGGAGAAGAAACAGTTGATGGATATTGCCTAAGGGTGGTACGAAGAAGGGAATCAGGTCTATATTAAAAAAAAAAAAAAAAAAAACCACTTATATGGAGAGCGGTGGGTAAGTGAAATAAATTATCGGATGAGAAGGTGAGGACGAGGATTCAGATTAAATCTTTCTTTTTTTTATTGCTTAGTTACCTCCCACAACGAACATTTCACTCCAGAAAGGTGTTTTTTGAATCAATCAAACAATCGATCAAGATATAGTATTCATACATAATATTTAGAATATGTATACATGCACACAAATGTGCATACAGGTACGTACAAGAATATATTTTTTAAAAATTAATATTACGCAAAAAATGTATTATGAATTTCGTACAAAATAAATTGTAATACGTTTTTGGAAAAAGATACAAATTTCCTAATAACGTAGTTAAGGAATTAATGAACAGTGCTTACAGAAAACTATGCGGAGAGACATTTCAGTACCGAATGTGTCCACCCCGAACTGCGATGCAGCTCTCACAACGTCATACCATGCTTAGCATCAAGTGATTCAGGATGAGGCCATTGGCCCACTCCTCCTTCACAGCAAGGATAAGGATTTGTTTGTTTACTGGAGGGGAATTTCGAACAGCAAAGTGTCTCCCTATTACGTTCCAAATGTGTTCTATGGGGGGGGGGGGGGAGATTGAGATCTGGGGATCGTGTTGGTCACTCGATTCGATTTATTATCCTAGGTCTACAAAATTATCTCCATTGCTCGTATACGATATGGCGTTGCATTGTCATCCATAAAAACGAATTCTTCGCCTACATCATCATCACGGAACAAGCGAATACGACATTGAAGAACTTCGTTACAATATCGATCAGCATTTATGGTCCCTTTTTTCAGCACTTGTAGCTCGGTGCATCCATTAAGCATAAATCTCTCCGCACAATGACCCCACCACCGCCGCATCTATCCCTTTCAAGAACATTCTTGCGATGCTTACCTGCCCTGGTGCTCTGATTATATTTTGTTGTTGTAACCAAAAATCTGTCTTAGTGGTCCGTGATACAGCAAGGGTGACCTCTTGAACGCTGCCCAGAACCTGAATACGGTGCTGTGTGAGAGTCTAAACTCTCTGGCAACATCAGTAATTGTGTGGTCTTCATGAAGCTTTCCAATAATTCTTCCCGGCATGAATTCATCTAGATTAGTGTTTCTCAAAGTGTGGTAGGCGTACCCCCGGGGGTACGCAAAAGGTCGTTAGGGGGTACGTGGCAATTTTCGGCTATGCATAATTAAAGGAGTCATTATATTTTTTAACAAACAGTGCAATTAGAGACAACCAGGATAAAACGGCAGTAACTAATGAATCGCATCCCCTCTCCAACAGAAACTGCTGTATAGACCAAGCAAAACCATGTGTTGCCGGGGGAACATATGGTTTTGCTTGACACCACCTCCGTCGTTAACGTGTTAAAACTAAGAAATATATAGTAAATGTATTACAGATATTATGGAATTCGGTTGAAGGAAATTAGCATTTCAACTCAACTGTTGAAATGCTAATTTGACTTTGGTTCACGCGATCTTTTGTTAATACCGCACCAATCGTATGCAGTTCTTCGCTGCTCTACGTATCTGAAGTCTTGTAAATTACTGGTAATTTTTGCTTGAAATAATGGGAAAGATGATGATGCTATTTGGGTAGATGACTTTGACGATGCACACAAAGAAACTGTTCTCGATGCCAAAAGTAGTGATAGCGAGTAGGAGCTTCTTGGTAAGTCGCACCATTTTCACTTTTTTTCTGAAAGCTTTAGTTTCCGAAAATTCCCGCATGTATCTCGCAACACGATTTTTTAGCTTTAATTTTGGGAAAAAAGTTAGAGTTATATTCGAGAAAATACAATATTTGTTTTTAGCTTTCAAATTCTTACGTATGGATCATTGGTTAAAGATTGGATTTATAGAACCTCCAAAAGAGAGCAATATAGCAAATACAAGTAGCTGTAAGCAACAAGAAAACGCTGATTTGCATCTGGATCAAATGAAATTGATAAGAGTGCGTCGTCTGACATCTCTAGAGAACCAAAATTTAAAAATAAATCATATTTTTTGTTTACATGAACATATAAATTCAAATAAAATAGATATTTAATTTTAATTAATATTTTAATGAATTTATTACTTGTAATTAATTAATTATTTTTAATTGATTAATGATTTTTTTTTTTTTTTTTAATTAATTAATTAGGGGGTAATTGGTAATGATGAAAATTTAAGAAGGGGTACGCGGATATCTGAAGTTTGAGAAACACTGATCTAGATGATGTCTTTGAGACATGACAAGACATCGGAATTTGTAACATCAGATATATATATTAGGGATTTTAGATGATTTTTCTAGTACTTGAAGGTAATATGTCTTGTAAGTAGTGCATTTTAAAGAGTAATATGTGCAATTTCAATGTTTTTTTGTATATAATTAATATGTATGTTCCGTCTCATTGGTAGTCAAAGTGTAGACTTAACTTTTTGCGATTTGTAACTTCCTGGATTGTAGCGCAAGGACAGGTTTCTGTTTGCTTCGAACAAAAGAGGTATTACCTTTCAATGATTATTGTGAGCGTATACTGATGGCTTACGATTGTGTGTTTGATGGGTCTTTGCGTGTGGCTATGCGTAGAGGGTCATCTGCGTACTGCTAGATATGATGGAGATGTGAGCTGTATGGTCGATAGTGTCAAAAAGTTTAGAGAGGTCAACAGCTAGTGCCAACACGAAGTAATTTTTGTCCAGGAATGAGTTGATTAGATCAGAAATATCATCTAGTAAGATACTGGTTACTTTATGTTTACGAAATCCGTACTGAGTGTTGGGTATTATTTCGATTTTTTCTAGAAGATATTTTTTATAATAATAATAATAATAATAATAATAATAATACCGATCACAAATATGTTATAATTAAATTCGGATAAAGTTTAAATTTCAATAAAATCCATTTTACTCGGGTGACTTGCGCATAGGCTGTAAAAGAGTAATAAAGAAATAAATACATGTAGTTGCACGTGTTTCTGCAAGTTCGAGAACCCTCATTTAGTGAGCACAGCCGTTTTCATCCCCAAGATGGAAGTAAATGTAGCCTCCCCACCACCTACGCGTCGAATTCTAAAGAACACGCCATGTCGAGAAACCATGTTTCTTTAATTATAATATTTTAAGAATTTTTTTAGCAAATCGCATTGTAGTTATATTTCGAAAACTCTATAAAATACGTACTGCAAGAATTTAAATTAAATAATTCATGCACTCGTTCGATTATTTTAAAATACTTCAAGTATTTTAAAATACATAAAACTCACGTTTTCTCTGATTTTAGTTTACTCGAAAATGGAAATATAAAACTCCGTACGATTATCAAGCTGCTCACACTAGATTCATAAATTTATCGACCAAAAAAAAAATAATAATAACTGATTTAGAGGAGACATTTTTGAACTATTACTAAACTGAACCTTTATTTGGAAGAAAAATATTCAGTAATAATATAAAAATGTGCGCTCTTTGATGTCTTCCAGTTGAAATGGTCTATTGCAGTTATGTGGATGAAAGCATTCGCTGTGACCAAAATTAAAACATTCCTGCACACCGAATCATGATTTCAACTTCGACCCATATTTTGTTATTAGCTTGATTATTAAAAAAATGTTTAAAAGAAAAAAGAAAAAGAAATCTAAATATTACTTATGAGTAGGAATATTCAGGTGCAGGAACATCAGCGGTACTTGTACATAAACTTTATCAATAGAATGATAAACACCCCCCCCCCTTCAAAAATGCGCTAAGCTAGTAGATAAAATCTCGGTGAATGTTCACAACAAACTATGGTAACTCACCTAGATTCTTAAACTGTTGTTCGCGTGTAAACAGTTCTGCTCAACAGACCCTCGTGTATCCCCGTGCTCTTATAAACAGAACATCAAACGCGTGTTCCCCACCTAGGTGCGATCATGGCAGGTCTTCATCCTCAACAGCTAGAAGCGCCGTACAACCCATTGACTCACAGTTCGAGATGACCTTGACTGCAGGAAGATTATTCACATCTTAAAGATGTCAAGAAATCTTACTTCTGTTAAAGAATAACTTACCCACCTCGTCTAGCCTTATTATGTGGACCAGATAGAGAGATTGTCTAGGGAGCGCAAGCCAGGGGAACATCTCCATTTGTGCCCGTGCCGATTAAGCAAGTGGCCATTAGCTATGATTTATGTTCGTTATTATTTTAGAAGTGCCATTTTTCACCCCGTAACAAAGCGAATCTCTCAACCCTCCGTGTGCTTGATGCTTATCTGAGAAACGAGTTGGGTGGCGGGTGACGTGACACGCATAATAATATGAAGAAGCTACACGTGGTAGCGCATTGTAGGGAAGATCACATCGCAGTGAGTGTTTTGGAGAATTCAAACTCCACAGGAGACTCGCTGGTTCCTTGGAGACGCATTCGATAATTTAATCAGAAGTTCGGAGTTACTTGGCAAACCTGTCTTTTGGGTGTTGAAAATGAAACAAGAATTGTAGTTCCTCCCCAGCTTCGGGGTTAAAAATCATCAATCTATGTAACGTGGAGCCCTTTCTTCTTCTCTCTCCCCCCAATCTATTAGAACTTTTACTCGATGTCACACAGGATTCAGTTTTAAATCCGTATTTTGTGATTGGAGCTGGGAGACGAAGAGGAGGTCGACCAAGAACTAAAGAAAATATGCTCTCCTACAGTTCATTGACAGTGATCCCTGCTAACGCCTTGTAAGGAAACCCAACCTTCTATTGTGTTGTGTATTCCTGGATAGCAAAAAAGGGGGTTAAAACTAATTCATTTTTTGTGTTTGTTCGAGTTTGATTTGTCCCGAAGCTACGACCAACCACGTGATGGGATTGTTACATTGTCTTTGTTAGTTTGTGTCTTCTCCTAGGCTAATCACGCCTCCAGTTCTTTTAATTACCTCTGCCTGTTAGATAAGCTTCGGTGACCACACTTCAAAGTTATTAACCTTCTAAGTGTGGTCGGATACAACTTTTTTTTTTTTTTTCTTTCCCTTACATCAGACTGGCAGGCACGAAAATGTAGTTGATACCAGTAGGAAGTAATACGGTGAACTTAGATTAGCTCGCATCTCTTCTATTTTTATTTTTGTAATCCCCTCCTTTAGTGCCTCTAGGCCCGAGGAAAAAAAAAAAAAGTTGATGAGCAGGCTTTAAACGGAGTTGTTTCAATTACATCTTCGTAGATACAGTTGAATTGCCCGGTACATAGATATTCATGTAAAACCTTATACAAACTACTTTAGTTCTAAGATGCAATGTTTCGCCATCTAGTGGTACAAAATGGCGAACTACAATTACATCGATCAACGAATTTATTGTTGACAGATGCAGAAACTTACTTCTTGATTATACTAATTAGATTCCTTTGAACTGGGAAAAATAATAATAGTAATAAAATTTAAAAAATCGTGGAAAAGAGAGAAAAGTTTAGAGGAAAACAATATTCGACATTAATAATAATAATAATAATAATAATAATAATAATAATAATAATAATAATAATAATAATAATAATAATAATAATAAAATCTGTTTTCTTTATCGAAATCAAATAATTTCTGCAGAAAAATCTTTTTCCCACTTACTATGTAACTTTAGCGAGGTATTTTTCATTTATCGTAGCGTAAAGGGTGAAGAAAGTTAATATATACTTTATATGTTGTCGAAAAATTGGGAAAGATTGCAGAAAAAATCATCCTCAATCGACCAAGATGTGGTGAACAAAAACAACACAATACCGAAAGAGCAGTTTGGATTTCGAAGCGGGCACAGTGCTACACAACAAGTTTACAGACTGGTCGAATTTATCACTACTGGATTCAATTGACGACAACATACAGGAGCTGTATTTCTGGATGTAGCAAAAGCCTTTGATAAGATTTCACACAAAGGCCTCATCTATAAATTATTTATGCCCAAAGTTTCGCTCTACCTTATCAAACTTATCGAGTCCTTTCTAAAAAACCAGAAATTTCAGGTCAAGTTGAGAGGACTCAAATCCTCTTTGAAAAGAATCACTGCAAGTGTTCCTCAAGTCTCGTTGCTCTCTCCGCTGCTTTTTAACATCTTCGTTGCTGACGTCCCTAACACGACATCAAACACCACAGCTTGCTATGCGGATGACATGGCAATTTTGAGTAGATCTCTCAGGCCGAACTTAGCTACACAGCGCTTACAGACCGCAGCAACAAACCTAGAAGAATGGCTCAGGAAATGGAGAATAGCTGTGAATGCCGACAAAAGTACTGCCATTCTCTTCACAAGACGGAAGGCATCCCACTACGGAGAAGTCAAACTTTTCAACACAACTATTCCATGGAAATCCAGCACCAAATATTTAGGTATTCGACTGGACAACCTCCTCAACTTTAACTCTCACATCGACCATGCCTGCAGCACGGCAAACTCCGTAATTATGCAACTTTACTCTCTTCCCAACCGAAGAAGTCGTGTCAGCACTGAAAACAAACTACAGATCTACCAAACAATCATTAGACCCACATTTACTTATGGATCACCGGCTTGGGGTCACACCTCTCCTGGCAACATCAAAAAAGCTACAGATCATCCAGAACAAATTTCTCCGTATGATATTCAATGCTCCGTGGTTTGTCAGGAATGCTCTCCTCCACCGAGACGCTGATATTCACATGTTTCTCCGTGATACTGCCATTACATATTTCACCAAAGCAGCTGGTCATCCCAATCAACTCATTCGAGAGTCATCTAACTACGATGAAAAGGATAGGTGGAAACACAAGCGCCCGAAAGCGGCTCTGGTCATCGGTACAGACGCTCCCACACTGCCCTGAAATGGATGAGCCAGGTGCTTGATAAATTCTCATTAATTTAAGCCATTTTTCATAGAGATGAAGGGATTATAATCCAAGGGATTGAGGTCCATCCAGCCACAAAGGTTAAAGGCCACAAACTAACCAAAGACTTTTCATTCTTTCTTTCTTTTTTTTTTTTTTTAAATCCACTCAGTGAATTAAAAGTCTTATTTGTTCATGCGAGCCCTCAAATATTTCAAGAAACTGTGTCAACTCTTGCAAGCAAAAGAAATCGGGTATTAAGTTAATAGCTAGAATTTTAATGGAGAAGATTTCACCTGAAAAGTGACAATTTGTTACTATATCAGTAGTTACCTCCACCAGACTAGAAAAAAAAACAGTCGTACTGAAAGTACGACTGTTAGAATTTGGTTATTTTACAGAGAGAAAGTAGATAGTTAAACATCACGTTTCCCAAACTCTTAAAAAAATGTCTGGTTTATAAAAAAAAACAAAAACAGTTGTGATAGCTAAGCATTAGCTATCACATCTTGTTTAGCCTTAGCATTAGCATGTTAAGGCTAAGAAAAATAAATAAATAAAATAAATTTCAGTTACAGAATTTGATTAAGAGCACAAGGAATCGAAGATAAAATTAATACTCAGAGAAGGACAATCAGTTATTTATTTATTCATTGCTCAGTTATTCTTGCTAGAAAAATGTAGTTAACTGATTTTTAAAGTAAAATAGAGAAAACAATCACGAGTCATACACACACGTACTGTCAACAAAACTATACGTTTTTGGTTCTGTCATTTTGGACAGAACCAGAAACGAATAGTAACGATAAGGAAAAATAGTCAACTGCCTTTTCCCACATTGTATTTGTGTTTTGTTATTTTACACAGACTTTCTTTCTTTCTTTTTTTCTTTCTTTTTTTTTTAATCCGCTCAGTGAATTAAAAGCCTTATTTGTTCATGCAAGCCCTCAAATATTTCAAGAAACTGTGTCAACTTTGTAAGCAAAAGGACACGGTTTAAGATAACACATTTGAAAAATCAATAAATAAAACAATTTATTTATTGATTAGAATTATATGTAGTGGTTTAAAAAAAAGAAAAAAGTTTGTGTGTCGTAGTAATAGAAATTAACAAACTGTATTACAGAGCTAATATTCATTTGAAATAATAAGAAATAACTATTCATTTGTGGTGACAAAAAGAAAACGCTAAAGAAGAATTCCAAACCTAATCAGAGGATGTCGCACTTGTGCGAATTTGTCGGATCTTAGTCCGGAAAAGACATTAAAAACCATACTTCAACTCACGTGAATGCTAAAATCACTTAGTCACAGTGGGAACCGAAAGAGGACCGAAAACCAAGACCAGAAATTAATGACTAATCTTAAAGAAAGACTAATGAAAATATACGCACTGTGGGGGGGAATTCACACGCAGTTATTTATTTATTTATTGCCCAGTTATTCTGGCTAGAAAAATGTAGTCAACTGAGTTTTAAAGTAAAATAGAGGGAAAAAAGTACGAGTCTTAAGCACAAATCTATCAGAATTCCAAAAACCGGAAGTCGCTAGTAGGCTCAACACTGTGATGTCATTGGGGACAGATAGCTTGGGAAAAACAGCATGAAAACCGTGCGAAGGAATTAAGGAACAGCCAAACGGATGGAAAATGATGTAGTCAACTAGATTTTCTGGTTATTTACAGAAATATTGTTCTTTCAAATCATGTGTGAGTGTGTGTTGTGTTGTGGATATAAAATTCAACTATTTTGGAATATCTTTTTTGGAATATTCGCATTTAGAAGAGCCATTCTGGAAAGACTGAAAGTAATTTAAATTATCATTAGAATTTCTAGACTACATTCAAAAGGTGTAATCCATTTAACTGTCCGTTTATTTTAATTTATTTTTTAAATGCCATTAATTGTTGTCTTGACTGTAAAGTAAAATATACCAATAGCCAAATATTTTGTAAAAAATATAACGTTAATTAGAAAAGTAATGAAGTTTAAGATCTTAAATGTAGACAAATCAAAATATTCGGATGCGTTATGTATATGGGAAAAAAAGTGTGTGTTTGAGGGGACACAGCATATAATTAAATTATTCTGAAAAATTCCAAACGCTGCCACCAGTTTGACTTGACTCTACTCTAAGAATTCCCATAGCCTTTGACAGGAAAGAAATAGCCCGAACTATATTGGAAAATTAGTACTGCCATCTATAGACAACCAAAGACAAAACTTGACGACAATAACAGATGTTTGTCACCCTGGGAAAATTCCAAGATATCTTATCTCAAAAACATTGCTCACAATTCCATAGGCAAACCAAAACACTATGGGATATCAGTGACATATGTTCCCCCGAAATTTCCAAGCATAACGTCACGATTTCTTATCTCTAAAATCATCCACAATTTCTCTACCCCTAATTTGTTCATAGTGTCCCACCAATCACGCCACGAATCCTTCCACTAATAATCTTCCTTTTCCATTCAAAACAATAACGTCATTTATTTACAATTAACAAATGATGTCACTTATCTTCATCTGATAACAACAAACATTCACGTCGCTATTCCTTATCTTATCTTGATCTTGTTCAAAGTGCCCCACCAATTACGACACAAATCCTTATCTCTAATCATCACCCATAATTCCATACGCGAACAAAACAAAACGTGACGTCACACACACACACGCAGATGGTCCCCAGAAAAATTCCAAATTTTCCGAACACATGACGTCACACACACAATGACGTCATCATCTGAACAACCAATCACGTCACGATTCCTTATCTTATCTTGATATTGTTAGAAGTGCCTCCCATACTACTACTGATGTGTGTGTGTGTGTGTGTGTGTGTGTGCAGAATTTACCCATTGGCATAGTACAGAAGAAGGAAACCGTTGGTATGTTAAATGATCTGCAATTAAGAGGTGTCATTCCTATCCTATTACCGAGAATGTTTACATTGGATTAATCAATCTACTTTTTGATGATCTCAGTGAATCACTAAGACCAGGAATAATACCGTGGAATTGGAAATTTGTAAGGGTTATTCCATTTCAAAAGGAATATACAGAATAGTAGGTCGTTTTAGTGTTATAAGTAGGGGAAAAAATTAATGAAAAATCTTACTTTGATATTTTTGATAAGAATCACTTGTTGAGCAAGTCTCAGTATAATTTCCTTATGGGAAGATCTGTTATGACAGATCTACTTCTTTAGGAAGAAGCTTACACTTTTACGTGTGAATCCTGTTCATGAAGGTTGCAAATCTCTCGTGGATTAATATTAGTACTGTGGTGGACTAAAGGCTAGATAATCTAGAATCCCCCTCTGGACACCAAACATGGTGGTGGCCAACCTTTTTATGTGCATGTGCCAAAAATTTGCAAATCGAGTTGCTGACATGCCAGGCAGTTTTTAATAGGGGGGGGGGAATTAATAGAAAATTAATCTAATGTAATTTATTTCTTTTTTTATAATATTTTATAAATAATTATTTATTTTATAAATAATGTTTTATATTTTATTTTAAGAGAGCCTGTATAGCTCAGTAAAAGTGGCGTTTGCACTATACAGTGCTTGACTGCACGAAGAACTTATTTGGTGGTTCAAATCTAGTCGCCGACGAGAGGAACTTTTTCTAAGCCTGTTTTCGGCCGGTTCCCGAGTTAGTCGATCTTTGGCACGGGCTAGCGGGTTTTTTCTCCCGGAAACTCGGATTTTTCGTGTAAACTCAAGAAAATCGACCGTAGAACCCACACTATTTTCAGACATTAAAAATATTGTGTTAGGGTTAGAGACCACGAGATGGCGACACTAGCTTGCCGCCTTCTTCACTGCGTAAGCGATGAATCAGTGATAGCCTTGGGCCAGTTATCTCTCTGATTGGCTACCAGTGGAGATTGAACTGCCCACTCAGTCTCCAAAACTCAGATAGGGTAAACGGCCCCCCCCCCCACGCCTACTCCCTATATGGGAACAACATAAGCATTAGCTGATTTTTATTTTATTTTATTTTATTCATATTATTTATTTATATATAAATTTATAATATTATTCAGTGTTAAACTGATTATTGTATTATTAAATTGATTTCAATGATGGTTTGAAAAAAAAAACGGTAGTGAGAAAAATATTTATGCATTGTAACTCACCATCGAAGTTAGCTGAGCAGGGGAAGCAGCAGAACGATGTCAAGTTGTTGGCAAAACGCATACCATATTTACTCGAAAGTAACTCGCACTCACGTATAACTCGCACCCCTGATTTTACTTTACGAAAAAAGACATTAAAAAGTGTTGCATATGCCTGGCACACGAAAAATGATTAAACATGTTCACATCCAGGAGATAGTAACTCACTCCCTGCAGTTAACATGTCCTCCTCAACAGCCATTATACTACAGATGCAAGAAAAACAAGTAGTTTTATTCTAACCCTGAATAAAGTACAGAGGCTTTTGCAGTCTGTGTAATATATTCTCAACAAATAGTGCAATTAGAGAGAGAAAACGGTGCTAACTAATGAATCACATGTCCCCTCTCACAGAAACTATGCTGTATAGATTCAAGCAAAACCATATGTTGCACCAGAAACACAGATTCTAACTAAAAACTATTGTCCAATTTTTCAGTTACATGAAATGTTTGTTTTATTGCAATTGAAATTCTCGATGTCATTATGACAGATCACAAAGTCTAACTTCAAATAAAATTCTACCACGAATTGAAATATGCCATATATTGCATGTGTGAGTTCCCCTGCCAGCTCAAACTCAAACAAGCAGTAATAAAATTCAACCAAGGGTTGAAACTTTGTATGAGTTGAGCCCTCCAGTAATGAGAAGTTCTGTCAGAATGATAAATGACACGCAGTCATGAATGTGTTAAAACTAAGAAATATGTATGTAGTGAATGTTGTTATGACAGTTTCAGATGTTATCGCATTCGGTTTGAGAGAATTAGCATTTCAACTCAACAATTGTCGGTTGCCTTTGTGTTTGGATCGCGTGATCTTTTGTTAATACCGCACCAATCACATGCACATCTTCATAGCTGCTCTCTCGTGTAAAACAAAATTTAACTTGTACGAATTCTAACAATTAAAAAAAAAGATTGATTAATTTATAAGCGTATTAAAGGATATCACATGTAAATCGTTGACATGCCAGCAAAATTCTCGGACGTGCCACCTCTTGCATGCATGCCATAGGTTCGCCATCTATGTGTGAAGCCATTTTAGGCCTATAATAAGTAAGCTGGTGGTCTCCCAGGCAACGAGAATATCACTTAAATAATCACAAATAATCATGCTTATTACGGAATTTGAATCCGCAGATAGTTGTTTCGAGTGTAGGTGTGCTATCTAATCGGTCAGCCATAAAATTTTGTAAAAATTATTACTCATAGTTAAAGTACATCTACATTTAGTAAATCTATATTTGGACTCATTCAAGCAAACACCATGGATTACTCTTGTAAGAATCAACAACTTTCTCATAAATAACACTGTGAAAAAGAAGTGTGTTAATGGAAGTTTAGGTCAGTTTCTGTTAAATGATGGAAAAGTTCCTCTTTCGCTAAATCCATGGTGTGGTGAAGTGATGATATCACTTGTGGAGGGTTACAGAGTTATCTACCAGTTTCGTCTGTCCAAGTTTAGACATTGGAATGGCATCCAGTATGCAAAGCATTGATGATATCTGCCATAATGCGAACAAGTGTAGCTTTTACATGAAAATGAAGAAAATTCCACAAATATTCATCATCCCATTCCTTTGTAACAAATCATTTACACCGAAGTTCTACCTCGCCCTGTTACGTTGACTCTTTGTATGCGTTCACATATTGTGTAGCATTAAAAGAAATATGGTATTCTCATTCGTATTTTGAGAATGCTGTCCCAGTATTCTACAGATGTATTTTCAACAACAGATGACAACTTCAATTTGTAAATGGGACTATGTAGCTTGTGGAAGCTTTTCTAATAGCAATCGGCTGAAAGACGTATTCTAGTACCACTTGCTAATGGTTTTCAGCTGATTCCTAATTTAGGCAATAATTTGCGATGTAAATTTTGAGCCTGCAACTTAGAGAAATTGACAACAGAATACACGAGTGCTCATGGGCACACGCACGCACATACAACCAGCAGTTGAGGACTCAACTGCAGCAATGGACAATAGTCAAAGGGAAGATCCTAGACCCTGCTGATTTCAAAATGTTGGAAATAAAAAGAGCAATGCCTACTTGCGGAGAATGAGGTAGGCATCAGAAGTTTATTTTTACACTATTTTTAGGTGGTAGAAAAATTTCAACGTCCTTTGTGAGACCACCAACACTGCTTATAAGCGACAAGAAGTAGGTTCTTATAGTTCTTATAAGAACTGGGCGATGGACTGTCCTTGACTCTTTATCCTGTCATCTGAATGAAGAAAATCTGTGTGGATGGAGTGTTATTGAGCTAAAAAGCTCTAGTCATGGCTGGGTAACGGCAATATCCGAGCCTTAAAACTTCATTGGCTACAGCATTGCCATTTGTTACCCTGGAAGTCCTAAAAAAGGATAGAAGTAGGTCCTTATAGTCCTTATAAGGACTGGCTTAAAGGGGCGAAGCAAAAATGCTTTTCATCTTCCCCGTTATCTGTAGAGGACAGTGTAGGGATAAGGTGTTACTGAGCAATTAGAGCTCTGATCATGGCAGGAGGGTAACAGCAATAGCCGAGCCTCAGTTAGAACTTCATTGGTTGCAGCATTGCCATCCATTATCCTCCAAGGGTATATTGGATTGGATTGAATGAATCAATCACCGCATCTTACGGTCGATTGATGCAGATATCATATATTTTCCGTATACAATTAATGAAAAGGTGTCACAAGTTATTATTAAATTACCCTGGATCAGAAAGAGACGATGAAAGTATTTTAACTTGATTATAATGTATATTAAAGATGCCAAGAAATGATATTCATGGTTTAAAAACCACAGGATTAAGAATATAATTTCTTGACATCTTTAATATATAGTATCATCAAGTCAAAAACCTTTCAACTGTCTCTAGGTTGACCAACTTTTGAACATGAAAATAAGAGAGATTGGTTCACGACAAATTTTAGCGAAATTTTTGGGACGTGAATCCTACATTAATTGATAGGATGGTTTATATTTAAAATATTCAAATAGCAATTTAAATTATAGCACATCAAAATATTTAATATCATTTTAAACATTTATACTGACATTCAATTAACAATAATCAATTCAATAAAATATCCATGCTTCCTAGATTAAACGTATTCATATTTATCAACAGATGCTGCAGAAGCTTTGATTTTCTTGCCTCTTTGTGCAAACTGCAAAAGCTCTTCACAATCATAATCAAAATTGATCACTACCATTAGTCCTAATTTAATTAATTCTAAGCTACTTTGATTTCTCTGATCTGTCCATTTATTCTTCAACATTGAGAACATTCTCTCAGTGTGGGCATTTGAGCTTAGAATACTTAACACAAAGCCTAAAAGTTTACCAAGATTTGGAACATTGATTTTCTTGTTATTTAATTCAGTAAATATATTCACCCACTTTTGTTCAGTTCTTCCTGATTTCACCATATTCACAAACACTACAAACTCTTCATACAGATTGTCTTCATTTTCAATATCAATATGAAATTGTTGAACAATGGCTTGCAAATGCCTTTCAGGCATTTGCAAGCCATTTAGGGACACACAACAGTGAATGGGATTTGCATCAGATAAATCAAAATTCTTGGAAATATACTTGTACAATGAACAGTAAAAATTAACAAAATCATCTTTATTTTATTTATTTATTATTATTTTTTTTGTAGGGCTGGGATCATACAGTTTAAAATCTTTTCAGTAGTATTACCAAAATAACTGTCCTTTATCATCTGTTGAATTTTACTACCTAAACATTTCATTATACTGTAGCATTCATTGATACTAAGATCTGCAGTTTCAAGAGATTTGGAAGTTTGAACAAGTACAGCACCAATGTTGGGGAAAAAATTAAGGTATGCTTCAACAACACACTCCTTTTCTGGATCCTCATCACTGAATTGTTTTTTCAAGATTTTTGGACAATCGTTGACACTTTTAGAATAACTCTTAATTGGTAACCAGTTCTTTATTAACCTATCTACAGTTGATATCAAAGAAAGCCATCGAGTAGGAATATGACGAAGAATTTCAGACCATTCTGCTTCAAGTAAATCAAAGAATGATTTTAATTATTCTCTTCTTTTTGCAGATACTGCAAAGTGTCCATAAATTTTTAAAACTATCATTTCAATCATCATCATCATCATTAGTGTTTTGTCTCTTGACAGGTCCAATGGTATAACTCAGCAGATTCTTTTCCCCCAATTTCCTCTGTCTCTTGCTTCCTCCTTCATTTCCTGATATCTTCTTATTCTCATTATATCATCAAGCATCGTTAGTCGTCTTCTTCCTCTTGGTCGCTTTCCTTCAAATTTCCCTTCTATCATTCTTTTCAGTAGGCTGTCTCCTCTTAATACATGTCCTATCCAGTTTGCTTTCTTCTTCTTATGGTCTTTAGTAAATTCCTTTCTTCTTCAACTCTTTGTAATACTTCTTCATTGGTGATTTTTTCAGTCCACTTTATTTTCTCCATTCTTCTCCATAACCACATTTCAAATGCCTCCAACATTTTAGCTTCTTTCTTCCTAATTGTCCATGTTTCTGACCCATATAAGGTCATACTCCAAATGTAGCACTTAATAAGCCTTTTCTTTAGATTTTTAATTCATTTTCTTAATAAACAAATTTTTCTTGCTATAAAAGGCATATTTTCCTTTATTAATTCTTTCTTTTATTTCCATGTCACATTTTCCATTTTCTTGTATTATACTATCAAGGTATTTGTAGCGTCACATTCTCTACACTTTCTCCATTCATCATCACCTTGATACTTCCTGGTTTTCTGGAGACTCTCATCACTTTTATTTTCTTTGCGTTAATTTTCATAACATATTTCTTTCATATATTTTCAAATTTTTGCATTAGGTGCTGTAGTTCATCTTCGGTATTAGCTAATATTGCTTGATCATCTGCAAACCTAATATTTTGTATTGTTCTTCCTCCAATAGTGATTCCTCTCTCCTCTTCATAAAATGCTTCTTTTATCATTTCTTCTGCAAATATATTGAAGAGCATCAGTGACAGGCAGAATCCCTGTCTTACACCTCTGCCAATCACACATTTTTCAGTTTTTTTCCTACTTTTGTCATTATTATGGCCGTCTGGTTCACATATAATTCAACTATTAACCTTCGGTCTCTCCGATCTAAACCTATTTTGCGTAATATTTCCATCAGATTTTCCCATTTCACCATGTCAAATGCTTTTTCAAGGTCGATGAAAACAAATATAAACTTCTTTATTTACTTCTATATTCCTTTCGCATATGTTCTCATTACTCCAATTGCATCTCTGGTTCCTCTGTCTTTTCTAAATTCAAATTGATCATCCCCCAGAAAATACTCCACTCTATTATACTATCTTTCATTTAATATTCTTAGCAGTACTTTGGAGGCATGTGAGAGTATGCTTATAGTTCTGTAGTCACTGCACTTACCAGGATTGCTTTTCTTTTCAATTGGTATAAGAATACTCTCTGTGAAATCTTTAGGCCATACTCCTGTTTTGTAAATGAGGTTGCAGACTTTCCATGTTTCTGTTATACTTTTGTTCTCCAGTTGTTTTAGGATTTCACTAGGTATTCCATCCACTCCTTCCACTTCTTAATTCCTTAATTGCCGTTTCTACTTCTCTCTTTAGTATTTCAGGCCTCTTTCTTCTGTTGAGATTGCATTTTGCTCTTCCAATTCAATTTTTGTTGGTCTTTCATTTTTTTGCGTAAAGTTCTTCGATGTATTCCTTCCATCTTTCATCCTGTATTTCAATATCATAAATCAGTTTTCCTTGCTTATCTTCTAATAGCAGATTTCTTATGCTTTTTTTAATATTTGTAATTTCTTTTGCTGTTTCAAACATTTTATCATATCGCCCCCTTTTTTCCATTTCTTCAATTTCTTTACATTCTGTTTTTAACCATTCCTCTCTTGCTTTATCAGTTTCGCTTCTCAGTTCATTATTTAATATGTTGTATTTTCTTCTTTCCTCTTCAGTGTTTACATTTTTCCATCTTCTTCTTTCTTCCATTTTTCTTATCATTTCATTTGTAATCCATGGCTTTTTAATTCTTTTCCCTTCCACAAAACCTATCTCTTCAGCAGCTGTTTCATACATCAAGTGTTTCAGTTGATTCCATTTTGCATTAACATCCATAGTTTCTTCAGATATATTCTCTTTGTTCCTTATTTTATTTTCCAGTTCTTCTCTGAATTTCCCACCCGCATCTCCTTTTAGTTTTTCTAGGTTCCACCTTTTCTTGCTTTTACCTTTGTTTATTTTCTTATCGTATTCTTAATTCCATAAAAAGCAAATTATGGTCTGAGTCAATATCAGCTCCTGGATATGTTGATATCCTTTTTACACTGTTTCTGTACCTGTTTTGTATTAACATATAATCAATCTGGTATCTTGCGATATCACCTGGCATTTTCCATGTATATCTTCTTCTCTTTGGAAGTTTAAACCAAGTATTACCAATGATTAGTTTGTGTCTTTTACAAAACTCTATAAGTCTTTCACCTCTCTCATCCCTTTTTCCAAGGCCATATCATCCTATTATTCCCTTCTCTACCTTTTCACCTACCACCGCATTCCAGTCTCCCATCCAGATGGTACACCTTTTAGTTCTGTCTTCTTCCATTATCTCTTCTATTTGATTATATATCTCTTCTATTTCATTTTCATCATGGTCACTTGTGGGCATATATATCTGTATAATTATTATGTCCAGAGGCTTTGCTTTCAGTTTAATCATAATCACCCTGTCACTTTTATGTATTATTTTTTCTACTGAATTTTTAACCTTTTCATTCAAAACAAATGCTACTCCATTCCCCCCCCCCTCCCCCGTGTTCTACAGGAATATATAATTCTATAACATCACTTTCAAAATCTCCCATATCTTCCCATCTGACTTCACTTAGACCAACCACATCCAATTTATTCCTCTCCATTTCTTTCTTCCTCTCCATCATTTTAATATCAATACCCAATCATCAGAGGCATGTTTGGTTGCAGCAGTTTGCTTTAATCATGTTTTCATTGTCTTCTGTGAGCAGCTTCATTACAGAATTATGTTTCCCGTAATTCACGTGTGCATTATCTGCACAATATGAAGTAACATTTTTTACATATAAATTGTGCTTATCAAAGGAAGACTTTTTATGCAATGGAGTTAGCTGTCTCATCAGCTTGCTCAATGAAGTTCCAGGAGCCTGATTTTTATGCCACTTAGAGGGTCAAAATATTCACAGCTAGAGGAAACATCATTCTATTTTTATGGTACGAGGCGTCAGTTGCGATTGAAAAAAAAAGTTGCTGGTTTTTGAAGGATCTTTTAAAACATCGATAAAGTCCTGCAGACTTCTTGGAGCCAGAACATTTTTCACAATTGCTTTTTCCTTCGTTAGACCACATGAAATCTTCTTGGCCAAATTCGAGTCATAGAAAATGTCCCTTGATAGCTTATTTGCGCAGTCCATTCTGTAACTGATGTTGTGTTTTACAGTATGAAAAACTAACGCTAGCTCAACTGCAGTGTTGTTTATGTCCTTACTTGTGTTACCCAAAAAAGAGGTTCAAATTCGAAGAAGTCTTCACATCTTTCTCTGTCCGTTTATGTCCTTCAGTGCTAGAATGTTGCTTGCAGCCATTATTATCTCCATGGGAGATACTGAAGTTACGTTAGCTTTGTGAACGTTGGATGGCACGGGTTTTAGCAACGAGTACTATTCTTCCCATCTCTTCAGATCCACACACAAATATTTACATTTCTTTTTTGGTCGCCTTTTTTACATTATTACTTTCCGTTTCGCCATCACTATCCACGAAAATATACTATGGCACTCGATGTTCAAGGATACTAAAAATACTTTGAGAATGAATACAGACACAACGGCTGGTAAGAACGTAAGATAGGAAACAGGCAAACAAAATCCAAAAGTGTATATCGAAAATCGCTACCAACGATTTGATTATTCCGAATGGGTATCGGTTATTAAAATGGCACCAAAGGTTACAAGATCAACTCAATGATATTACATCTTTGCCGGAACAACCATGTATATTCGTTGGCCGAAACAGAATTGTATCGATTAGAATTTTTCAAACTATCAATATTAATGTCAAATTCTATTTAGCGGTTTTAATATACATTGAAAAATTAACGACAATGATTGTTTATGAAAATTACGGGAGCATTTGAAGATCAATACTGGAGCCGGGATGATCCAAAAAAATTAGCTAAAATACGGGAGTTCCCGGGAAATACGAGAGAGTTGGTCACCCTAACTGTCTCTGGTCCAGAGTAATTTAGTAATAAGGTGTGACACTTTTTTCGTTACTTGTATATGGGAAATATATGACATCTGCATTAATTGGACATTTGTATCTCGTGTGGTTTTGGATCCTATTAATGACCTTTGATAATGTTCGTCTTGCACTTGCTTGCTTCCTGGGGAGTAGAGAGGATCTTCCTGGTGGCAGGTTTTTGCATGTCATCATTGAGTGGAGCAACCGCTGAGTTTCCTGTCCAAGAGTCATCCAGGTCGATAGTGATGAGTTTGGTGGTGATCTTTTGGTATTGCTCAGTGAGAGCGGTTCTTCTCGGTGGTAGGATGAGCCTGTTATTGAGCAGAACAGCCGCTGAGTAATGAGTTAAATGATCCTTCGGGTGACTCATTGATTGGGTGATCTGAGAGATCACTCTAGTTTTTTGGTGAAGGTCAGCACTTAAACAAGCTTGCTTGGGTGGTGGGGGGGGGTAGGAGACTCTGCTCGGTGGTGGGTTTTGCCTGTCACGGAGTGGAACCACCGCTTAGTAGTGATCCTTTCAATCACCGAGTGAGATTAGTGATCTTGTAGATTACTCAGTTCCGTAATGCACAGCATTATACACTCTAGAAAGGATGGGTGCTTTGCATTATGGGATACTAAAGCAATTGATGTGAAGTCATTAGCCTCTATATGCAAGTAGCCCAGTGGCGAAATTACTTCACGTGCAAACTTTGTTTGCTTGCTCTTGGATTATGGGTTAAAATAACAATATAATTTATTGGCATCTTTAAATAAAATTTATATCAATCATGGAAATTTAAGTGTCCCTTGATGACACGTAGCCATCCGAAGATGAAAATCAACAAAATGTGGCACTATCAGAAACTGTCCTTGTGTAGTTATTGGCATAGCTGACTGCTCTTTATATATTATGTTTTTGTTTTCACACATTGCATTTATATTTATGTAGAACACTTTAACTACATAGAAGTAAGAATGTGAAATTACTGCTCAAAAAAGGAGGGATGCTGTAAATTGCATCTAATGATGATAACAGATAGCGCAAAGGAAAACAACACTACTCGTAATTGTTTTTTCAGATCTAAATGGGAATAAGAGCAAACAATATCATGAATGTAAAAAAAACATTTCAGATCAAATAAGAATAACTGCCATTACAATTTTAAACTGCAATATCAAGATTATTATTTTTTTTTTATTATTACTAAATAGTTCTGAAGAACAAAAGGAATGGGATCTATGAATCAGTCTCCAAAAACTAGATAGGGTATAAAGGCTTCGCCTACTCCCTATAAGGGAATAAAAGGCATTAGCCGATTTTTTTATTACTATAAATAATAATAACTTTTAAAACCATCACTGAGATACTAATTGGACTATAATTTGCTACTGCAGTCTTAGAACCTCCCTTATGCAAAGGAATTATGTTGCTCTTTTTCTACTGAGAACTCTACCAGACCTGAGATTTAAATTAAAGTGTCAATGGCATTGCCAATTCCCCAGCACATTCTCGCAAACGCTAACTGATATCCCATCTAATCCCGCAGGTGTATTCACATTGAGATTCTGCAACATCTTAAGAACCTCCAATTCATCCACCTCTGTTCCATAAGTTAAAGCAGTAACCTCACTAGAATGATACACCCTTGCAAAGTGGTAAGTCAGTAACTCAACTGTTTTATCCGATTCTGTCTCCTCATGACCATCATCATGACTCATAAAGGTTAATCTTCCATATTCATTCTTCCTCTTGTTTACTACATAACGAAAGAACTCTGGAATTTCCTTTGGCCTGCTCTTCTAGATTCTTCTCATAATCTGGTTTTGACTTCCTTGCCATGCTGATCACCTTTCTCTTTATATATCTCCCACACCATTTTCTTCCTCTGCAGCTCGTGCTTAATGATGTTAGTTACACGAATACTCTTCTTAATAGATTATTCCTCATATGCAATATCCCTCACTGCAATAGGGAGATTTTACAATCTCCCTATTGCAGTACTCCTTGGAAAGTACTGATATCACCAGCAGTACTCGTTCCCCTATCCTTTCTTCTCTATCTTCGATGAAAATACTAACTAACTAAACCCTTCATATTTCAATCCCTGTAACTGCATCATCTGTTGTTAGCCAAATTTCACTAGTACCTATAACCTTTGGCGAAATTGCACTAACCGATGCCAAAATCTCCTCTCCTTTGTTCCTGATACTTCTGGCATTAGTATGGATTGACAAAATGATTTAATTGAATGGGTCAATGTTTGACTATTCTAATCAATTTTTTGCTTGAGAGACTAGATTCCTCACTTGGTGATTGTCGCACTCACTCGCTTTACGGGTGTCTTCACACAAACTCACTTGCTTGCTTCCACCCGTGCATGCTGAATTTGCACTTCAGCATGCTCGGTGAACAAAGTTTACTCCAGACACCTAACACCTAAACCATTTAGATGGTCCATCAGCATTGTACAAATCCTTTCTGTAAAACAGAGACCACAGATCCACAAATTCTATATAATTCCTTTTGCACATCCTACGTTAGACTCATTGGCTAATAATGCCTCTTCCTAAGTTCGCCTGTAGGAGACTTATAATTTTCCACTTCTCGCTTTTCAGTTTTACCTCTTCTAACAACTCCTTTGCGACCTCCTTCATGTGTTTCTTCTCGCCTCTCAAATCATCTGTGCTAACCAAGACAATCATTTCCTTCGACTAACCTTTTTGTATCCGGAATGATGGCGACATTTGTATGCAAGCCAGGACTGACAGACCATGCACTTGATACTACCTCACATAGTATTAAATGCATGAAGACATCAGTATTACAAAGATGTCACTACAGACCCCAGAGACCATTTTTAGAATCAGCTGCATGCTGATGACATAGCTATCCATGACAGAACCTTCCAAGGCCTTGAGGAAACACTGAGCAAAGATCTGAGCTCACTACAAAATTACTTTGAACTCTGAGGACTATCTCCTAATCCCAGTAAAACTGTCGTTTCTGCTTTCCACCTAAATAACAACGAGGCTCATAGAAATTAAAAATAAGCTTCAGCAACAGGACTGTAATCCATGAAGGTGATCCTTATTACCTTGGTATCACACTTCACCAGTGACGGCCCGTACATAAGCACTGCAACACTGCAGCACCCCCAAGGGAAAAATGAAAAAATTAAATTTTGTTTGTGTTTATAAATAATAACAATGCTTAGAACATTATATAAATGCAGTACATGTTAAAGGTCACAGCTTATGTTTTGACATTGATTGAATAGTTAATAATTGAAATTGTTCGATATGCTTACGCTCCTTATTTCTGTGAGATATGAAACATTTATTATTATTATTGGCGCTTGTGCCTGGTGAACTATTTTTTGTAAATCTTATTTTATTTTGTTAAAATAACATATAATTATTTATTTATTATAGATATAAGGCTGAATTTGACGAGTGTCACTGTTGAAAATATGAAAAGAATAATATTTTTTCAATTATCGTAACAAATGCACTGTGATCTAACGCCGATATTCGTTTGCTTCGTTGCACGTTAGTTACGTCATTAGATACACTGCCGCTTGGGCAGTGTATCTTATGCCTGCGCTCGTTATTTCTGTGAGATATGAAATGTTTATTATTGGCACATGTTCGTGGTGAACTATTTTTTTGTAAATCTTATTTTATTGTGTTAAAATAACATATAATTATTTATCTATTATAGATACAAGGCTGAATTATGACGAGTGTCACTGTTGAAAATATGAAAAGAATAATATATTTTCAATTATCGTTACACCAAACAAATGCACTGCAATCTAAAGCCGATATTCCTTTGCACTTGTCATTGCTATTGATACGAAACTTTTATTATTGGTGTTTGTTCGTGGTGAGGATGAAATATTTTTAATAAAGCAATTTTTAATATCTAAATTTATTTATTAATAAATTCGTTACTGATTAGGAAAAAAGTTTTTTTTTTGTATATGCAGCACTTAAAATTTTCACAGGCCGCCACTGCACTTTACCATAGTCAAACTTATCAAAAACCTTTGGAAAAAAAAAAAGTTTAAGATATCCACCAGGAACATCATCATAAACAAGCTGACAGGCACAACTTGTGATTGTAATGCCTCTATTCTTAGAACAGCAGCCCTGACTCTAGTTTTCCAGAGTATTGTTCACCAGTTTGGAGTCGAAGTCGCCACACATAACAATGAGAACCATTTCTGATACCTTACGATCTACTCCTATCCCATGGTTACCTGTTCTTCCCCACATCACTCCTCCATACTTCGAAAGAGAAGAAGCTATCATCGAAGATATAAAGAAAATCAGAATTGACACGTGTCTTCTTATTCATCAAGATATCTCTTTGCCTACAGCATGCCGCCTTGCCTCCAGATCACCAATGGCTTGTGGAATTACCAGATGATGGCCCCCAGGACTGGTGGAGAAGACTCTAGAATGAACTACAAACTACAGACAATTAACTGATCACAGATCCAATCAAACCGCCAGGATGCAATCTACCTTGAAATCTACCTTTTCCAGGCCTAAACATATTTAGGCCTGGAAAAGCCACTGTACCCACTTACTGCACACTTGCGGGGAATTTCACGGTCATCCTTTTGTGTGTGTGATGGTGTGCAGACTATACATCATATCACTGATGACTTTCCCATACACTCCTTTCCTAGAGGCCTCAGGAATTTGCACACTCCCAGACAAGTGACATCGGCTGGTTAACCGAATTTGTGTATATAATTTTACTCAATAATTTCTTGTATTTCCCCCATACCGTAAATAACAAATAAACACTGAGAATGCTTATGGACACCAAAATTGAATGCTAATGAGTAAGGAATGTATATTATTTTTAGCTGTCGTGTACCAATGTCTGGAACTAACTAGCCTTCACAAAATCTTTTCTTCTTCCCATAGTTCAGCAGATATTAGTAAATATTCCAATCAGTACTTGAATGACATTTAACTTGAAGCTCTGTAAGTGAAGCACCCGTCCAGTTTTTTATATTGTCTATCCGGTTTATTCTTGGTTGACCTGGAATAAATATCTGAAATAAGTCCTTCAAGAACTTGCATTGGAAGGCAGTTAGATCTACTGATGTAACCAAGTCAGATGAGTTGTTTCCTTCATATCTTTATGATGTTCTCTTAAGCCGTTGAAAGAACTGACTTTGTATTACTTCAGAATTTGTGATATGACTGGTGTATGGTATCTTTAGGAGACATCTTAAGCACCTCATTTCAAATACCAGCAGCCTCTTTTCATCTTCTTTTAAGAGAGTCAAGTTTCACTTTCACAATAGAAGTACCGAATTAATAAGCGTGTCAGTAAGGTGCAATCTGTTTGTAATTGTAAGCTTGTTATCTGTCCATAGTGGTTTTAACTTTTGGAGAGCTATTGTTGATTTTGCAACTTTTGTTCTAATATCCCGTCTTAAAGATATTGCCTAGGTATTTAAAGTGCCTTTAAACTGGTTTGAACACTGTCTTGTATACTGCTAGTATAGTGTTTAGCCAAATTGCTCCCCACCATATGACATTGCTTGTTCTTCTGTATATTTCCATATTTAATTTGCGACCCTCATTAAAAATTGTGCCCTAAATAGCTGAACTATTTTACTTTCTCAAGAGGCCCTCCATTATGTATTCACTATTTATTACAGCAGTTATTCAATTTCATTAAAACATCCTGAAGACTTTCACTGTATTTGTTTAAGTGTTTAAAGATGCTTTCTTTCATAATAAGAGTAAAAATAGTGTCCGCCCCTTCTCTTCCACCTGATTTTACATCAAACTATCATCCTGTACTTCCTTTAATTCTAACTGCTGATTTTAGCTTAAATATAAATTACGTACAGCTCTGTATAATGTTCTCTTTATCCCCATAATTGAAGTGTCTTCTCTCCGGTTATATACTTTTTTACCAGATCTACAAAACGTAAGTACAGATCTGTTATATTCCTGTGATGATTTCTTAACTTTAAAGTTAAAATCTTATCCTGATAGCAATTATTTGGCTTGAACCAAGCTTGTTCTCGAAGTTCCTCTTTCATAATTTTTCTTAGCCACTTCTCAAGTATACTCCATAAATTTTATGTACGCGTAAAACTGAGAAGGGAAATTCCTCTGTAATTCTCCCATTGTTTTATTTCCTTTTTTCCATACAAATAGGAACTTATAAGAGCTTTGCTCCAATTGGCCAGAATTCAGTCTTCTGAATTATGGATTATAGCCAGCATGAAATTTTACTCTATTTTACTAGAGTATTTCTCATCTACTCACTCCAGCTGCCTTTCCACATTTCAGGCTTTTGATATCTTTTCCTACCTCAAGTACTGATATGTACTCCTGACTACATTCTTCCTGATTATTTTCTGTTCTGTGTTCTGTCATTGCTTGTTTCATTTAACAACCTTTAAAAACAAACACTCCGGATATCCAGAGTATTTTTATGCTTAGTTTTTATGTCAGATTTAATCATCTTTTATCATCACCTTTTATAGTACACTTTTCCCAATTTCCAAGCTTTTTCAATAACCTTCAGAACATTTTGCCACATTCTTGATATTCCATCTTCAATATTTTCAGCACGGATTCTGCACAGAGCATAGCTCTTACATTTTTCTCTGTATTTTCTCAGAACATTGCTACAATACTTTCTAGAAACTTTTTATATGCTTTCTTCTTTTCCATGACTGTCTAATTCTTCATTTTTCTGTCCTCAAAACAGCTTAACCACATGCATTCTTAGATTGGCTGAATCAATTAACGTTTTCTTTACCGCTAGGACTCCAAGGTTTGTTCTTGAATGTGTTACTTTTTTTATTGAATAAAAAAAATGGATTCTTTCAAAGTTTTTTACATATTTTTCAGTAAGATATATTCATTTCTATCCTGCTCGAAACTAAAGGATGATCACTTCCTATTTCAAATACCCTCTATATTCGAGTCCTGAATAAGCAAGATATTGCTATCAATAACAATAAAGTCAATAAGAACTAATATTTCTGGTATGTTCTCTCCATGTATCAGGTTCATCTTTATGTTGAAAAGTGATGTTAATGATGACTGAATGGAAATTCAGAGGCATATACCATTCTAATTAGCTTTGCCATTTTCTTTGAACTTTCTCGAAACATTTCTACATATTTCGACATGCCCAGAATGTATATCATACTCTGCTGATTAGATCTCCAACAAAGACCAACTTTTTTCTTTGTCAGCCACCTTCTATGACTTGAAAAAATTCCCCCATTTCTTTGGGATCATGGGCACAAATGTCTTGTTATCCAATTCCGAATTTTGAAATTTGCCCACATAACTCTACCTGAAATTGCCTGCTAAACAAGTTTGTTTCATGTTGTGTACTATCAGTCCTTTCTTTCCCTGATCACTATTGTTGAATAGCACACCACATATTTAACAGGATTCTGCCAGTTTCAGTCATCTCAGTAATGCCAATTATGACCACATGGTACTTCTGCTAGTTTGAATTCTTTCCTATGTTCTGATGCTAAGTTTGTTCTAGGGGATGTTTTTTCACTGTTGCTCAATTTCCCAAAGAAAACCGCAAGGGCCTTGTATAAAAGAATGATGCCCAAGCCAACATATTTCATTGAGTTGCATACGATTTTGTTTATTTGTTGTTTACACCAATACAGACTACAATTTTGGTGAGCTAAGTCCCAAATTTCCAGCCCATCCTTATTTTGCATTAAGTGGACACCTACTAACTGGGCATAACATGAAAGTGAGAGGCCTTACGTCTTCTCACCTAATAGCCTCCTCCCAGTTATCAAGCTGACATGCTCTATAATTGAGCAGAAATTTCAGATGAGGTTTTCATATAACATTTGAGAGTTCCTTATAAGCAAGTTTTACAAGTAGTTACACCAGACTCATAGTTTACAGGCAACTAGTGAAATAACCACTATGGATGGCAAAACTGAGGGAAAACAATTTTTCAATCAAGTGTCAGAAAATGGATAATGCTAAATAAAGAGGTGACAAATATTTGAAATGTGCAGAAATTTTAATATAAGATGAACCACAGCCAGTAAGTGTGGATAAAGATTTAGCTACCTTTCTCTAATTTAAAGGTGGGGAGACACGAGTATGAATTTTAGGTCATCTGTATATGAGTGTGGACTAAAATGTTCGTAATTTTTTTTAACTACTTCAGAAGACCAAGAGTGACATTTTTTTTTTTTTTTTTTGAGAATTAGTAGGGTTACAATCTAGCAATTTATGTGTGTTCTCTGAGCAACACATCCATTTCACGATTATACTCACCGGCAACTAGATAGGGTATAAAGGCCTTGCCTACTCCCTATAAGGGAAGTTAGATTTATTTTTTTTGATAGTCACTGGCAGTGCTTTTTTTTTTTTTTGAATGATATGACATACTTGCACCTCTATTAAATAGAGACATAACATAACGAATGCATTATATTTAGAATTTTGTAATTTTCAGCAATATTTTTATGTGTTTACCTAAAATTCAAATAAGCTTAGTTATCTGATGAATTTTGCATTATTCACTACATCTATTGTTAATATTAATGCCAGCTTGTCTCTCACCACAATAGAGTGCAACTCTATTGTGGTATCATATAAAGCTTTTAGTTAGCAACTAGGCAGTATGATATTCACTTCAGTTGTTTTTAATTATAGAAAATATTCTAACTCCTCTATTTTTCACTGATACAGTTTACATTGACAGTGACTGCACTTTTTCTTAGTGCAACAATAAAACTTTACTTTGTTTTGTTTGGACATCTGTGCAAAATGTTTTTCACTACGTAATCCATTCTGGCACTAAACTATCAATATATGCCAGACATGCAAACAGAAAGCACTCGACAAATCTCATGTTCTACCCTCAAGATCAAGTATAATGTGAGATAATTTGTACCATCCCATCTCAAACTTACTAAATAAATCATCATTATATATATATATATATATATATATATATATATATATATATATAAAGGACTTCACTGTGAAGTGGAACTGTCTAAATTATTGAAATAAAAGACTTGTATGTGTATTATGGGCATGAAGATTTCTGAAGAATGCAGAAACAATGAATTTGCCTATTTTGGCAAAAGTAGACAGTTACAGCTACTATATTTAAGAAAGAAAACATTATTACACCATGAAATAAACAGTATAGGTAAATACTTTTGAATATCTTTTTAATCTCGAGTTTTTCTTGCTATTAGTTCTAGTAATTATAATGGTGCTGGAAGTTTTTTCACTTGGTTATACTATAAATTAAAGATGCCAAGAAATTATATTCTTAGTTTAATCCTTTATCCAAGTGTAAGCTATCAAAGTTTGCACCTGAATTAATTTCAGTACTGGGTAACTTTTATATAGAAGCTAACGACTTCATATCACGCCTTAGTATGTGAAGTCATTAGCTTCTATATATATATATACAAGTTACCCAGTCTTGAAATTACTTCAGGTGCAAACTTTCTTTCCTTACACTTCAATAAAGGATTAAACCAAGAATATAATTTCTTGGTATCTTTAATTTATAGTATAACCGAGTGAAAAAACTTCCAACATCTTTCTCTAATCCAGAGTATTTTAATAATAAGGTGTGACACTTTTTGGCTGCTTGTATATGGAAATATGACTTCATTACTTCAGACCTTGGTATCACTTCTGGGTCTGGCTCCCACTGATGAGACCTCAATAAAAGTCATAATCAGTCTGGGTTGTGACTCTTCCCATAATGCATATCATTATACATTATGGGAAATAATGTATAATGATATGTCTCCTTACATCATCTGTAAGGATATGTGCTTTGTATTATGGGATACTAAAGTGATGTGAAGTCATTAGCTTCTATATGTGTGTTGCCCAGTCCTGAAATTACTTCAGACACAAACTTTGTTTGCTTACACTTGGATAAAGGAATAAACCAAGAACATAATTTCTTGGAATCTTTAAATTATAATGATGCCATCTTTCTGTACGCTTGTGTATGGATGTTAGCTTATGGGCAAGTCTGATTGCAGAGACCATACTCTACATATCACATCAGGTCGAAAGTTAAACTTGACAAGGTGCTGTTGCAAGTTGTGGCCAAAGCTACGGATACTATCTGCTGATTTTTCAAGCTTTTTTTTTTTGATGAAAGTTTCATAACTTGAAAATGCTGAGTCTGCAGCTGAGAAACAGATCTACAGAGGTTATAAAATAATTTTTGATTGTTTATCCTTTATTTTTTTAAAATTCCTTATGGGGATATTTATCAGCAGAGTTCAAGGCTGAGAAAAGATGACAGTTCTCAGACTGGTGAGAGCTAATGGCTGTGTTAAGAGTAGATAAGTTGCTATGAGTGGGGCAGTCTGTTCTCAAAGCTAGCACATCTGTAGATTTAATATGCTACAGATGGGTGAAATTTTATTTAATCTTAATACAGATAGGAATAACTTCAGTGGCCCTGCACTTTTTTTTAAAAAGGCTAGTCAATTAAGTTCCAGTTCAACAGCCAACAACTCAGAATTGAGTTCACTACAGAAAAGGATAATAGCCTGCCTCTTCTATATACTGTAATTACACATTTATCCAATGACACCTTTTCTCAGTTTATAGAAAATCGATCCATACACACACTATCCACCAATAATTGTCCAGACGGCCCTGTTAATTGAAGTTATGGAACATTTCAGGTTTGTTAATAACATAAAAAACAGTGTACAGATAGCAGGAATCGGTATTTCATTGTAGCAGTTGAATACAGGTGGTAAGGCAACACAACGTGAACTCAGTGACTTAGAGAGAAGTGTCATCATGGGCTGTCACATTGGTGTGCCTATACGTGCAATTGCCACTCAACTGGAGCATCCAAAATCAACATATGGAGACGTTCTGGTACCATTAGCAGAGGAAAATCAAAGGTGGCCGCTGAAAATGACTGACACAGACAGGAGGGTGTTAAAACGAGTGGCATACAAAAACTGGCTACAACCCACACAGACCATCCATGATGAGTTCCAGAGCAGCAGTAACACCATGGTGAGCACTAATACTGTACGAAAAACCGGTAACACACAAGCCAAACATCGCAACAACAACATGCAAGGCAGCTCATCCAGTCTGGTGCAAAGAGCGTGTGAACTGGACAACTGACCAGTGGAAAATGATACTCTGGAGCAATGAAGCAAGGTTCACCTGTTTCCAGTCTGATGGCAGTGAGTGGGTGTGGAAGCAGCCTGGTGAATGTTACCCACAGTAAAGTTTGGTAGTGGAGGAGTAATGGTGTGGTGTATTCAGGTGGTTTGGAGTGGGACCACTGGTTGTTGTTCATGGTTCCATGAAGGCAGCTCAGTACCTTGATATTCTGGATAATCAGGTGTGCCTATACTGTGAATTTTTATGGAACGTGCCCATGTTACTATCAAGACAACAATGCCCCATGCCACAAAGCTGCAGCTGTTATGGAATGGTATGAATAATGGGTGTTACACAAGAGCCTTGGCCTGTGCAGAATCCTGACTTCAACCCCCATGGAACACCTGTGGGACAAATTGGAGCGGCAATTGAATCCAAAGCAGCACATCCTCGATCTGTTGCTGAACTCAGTGCTGCTTTGATGGAGGAATGAAGACAAATTGCACCTGATGTCTTCCACACATTGGTGGAAAGCCTCCCTCAAGGGGTGAAGGAGGTGATCAAAGCCAAAGGTGGACATACCTGATATTAGGGTTCACCTACTGGTATCAATTGTAAACTGCTAAAGTGTCCAGACAATTATTGGTAGATAGTGTATATTCTATTACTATTCCTTATATCTAGAGCACATTGGAAAAAATAGCCAACACTCTAAATAAATAAACTCTCTCCACTGCTTTCAAACCTTATTTGAAGCTGGCTGCCTTTATATGTTCTCATAAGGATCTACTCACTCTCTCTCTCTCTCCCCTCTGTTCCAAGTGTTAACAAGGTTTCATGTTCTTGCAACTCATCATATTATTGTCAAACTGGGAGACATGCCAACATCTGCCTTCATGAACACAAGAAATACATCTGCTGCCATGACTATGGCGAGTCAGGCCTTGATGACCATGCTTTGAATACCTTGCACTGAATTGGATAGAAAAAAAAAACTACAATGCTTCACCATAGCAAATACAAATTTGAAACTTTTTTCAGACTCAGCAGCAATTTAATATTTATTTAATATTGTATCACTGCTGATGTCTTTTTGAGAGATGAAACACAGGAATGATTAAACTTGTATTCAATTATTTTTCTATGCTGTATGATTTTAAACCATCATCTAAGCCAGTGGTTCCCCACCTTTTTCCACTTGTGTACCCCTTTTAAACCCATTTCTATAAACTGTACCCCTTGTTTTTAAATACTAACACTTTTGTTCAGTGCCTATCATAATGTAAAATAGTGGAAATGAAGACATTTCTGCCATTACTGATTATTTTTCATGTACCACTGAACAGTCCAGCACATACCCCCAGGAGCACATGTCCCACCAGTTGGGAACCAATGATCTAAGCTTAAATACTCATTAGTGACCAGCAAATATTCATTTGGGTGTGCTCACCAACTGCTTTATCTGTTATACAGGAGAAAAAACTACTGTCACCTCTGTCTCAGAATAGCTAAAGAGGTGTTTATAACATTTTTAAAGCAGAAAAAAATGATTATGTGAAAAAAAAAGTTTATGTAATCTTTATTCTTGTTAAAGAGCAATACAAAGAGTGCTACATAATGAATGGAATGAATTCAAAACACATGCAAAAACTTTATGTTCATAATTAAATGAGGAAAAAGATTGTCATAAAAAACCCCAAACAAAAAAAGGTTTCTACAAACTGGCAATTCAAACAATCCTATGAAGTGTAAAGGTTCATTAGTATGACTGTTCTAACATTACAAGATTTTTTTTTTCTTTACAGCAGCTCATAAAAACAATGGCAGGATGGTGGGCACAATGTGGCCCAAGTAGCATTACTCTCTCTCTCTCGCCATCTTAATTTTTATCTAACAGTGAGAATCAGAACAGCATTTTTCAGTAGTCTTCATCAGAATCCAGGGCTGCTCTTCTTCTGTCAAACTTAAAATAAAATATGTTGTTATATATATATATATATATATATGCTACAAACTAAATATTGCCAAAGAAACTTACATAAAAATAGTAAAACAGTTTGTTTACTTTTGTTTCATTAGTTTTATATAAATGATATATGAAGAATTTCACCAAATGACATAAATCATGCACCTGTTTGCTCTCCTTCAGCCAAGATCGCACTTTCCACAAGTTTGCAATAACAAATTAGGTATTTTGAATTGGTCTTCCTTTAACATGATTGCCATGCTGACCTGTAACTGACATTCTAAAGGGTTAATGTAATCAGATGGAAGAGGGTAAATTCCCAGAGAATGTCTTATATTTTCTGAACAGAATAACATACAACTTATACAATTGTCGCACACGTATTTATAGAGGTTAAAAAAAAATATATATATATATATAGTAAAGATTATAGCATACTGTAGAAATACTATTTCCCATCATCATCAGTTGCATCAGTCTTGGGACTGGTAGCTCAGCAGCAATTTCATCCATTCAGCTATGTCATTGGCTTTCTTCTTAACACCTCCTGGTAACTCCTCAAACTCGTGCTGTCTTTGACTTGGTCAAGAAAGCTTTTCCTTGGTCTGCTTCTTCTTCTTTTCCCCTCTAATTTGCCTTCAGTTATTCTTTTCACAAGTCCATGTCGAAGTATATGTCCAAACCGCCTATCCCTTCAAATTTTGATAGATTTAATTAGAGTTGTTTCGTTTATCTCTCTCAGGACTTGTTCGTTTAATTTTTTTCCTGTCCATTTTATTTTACATCTTCTTACATCTTCTCTGCCTAGAATCCAGGTTTCACATCCATACAGTGCAATGCACCATATCAATGTCTTTACTAATTTTTTTTTCAATTGTAGGTTGAGATTTCCTGTTAAAATGCTTTTCATCTTAGAGAATTGGGCTTTTACGTTGTTTATTCTTGATCTTATGTCTTCTCTTGTTCTGCCATCTTCTGTTATTAGGCTTCCTAAATATTTAAAGCTTTTCACTTGTTTTATTTGTTCCCTGCTGATGGCTATATGCTCTGCATTGATAGGGATTTTGCCTGTAACAATGATTTTAGTCTTATCTGTGTTGATTTTCATTTTATATTTTTCAAGGTTATTATTAGTAATTCTAGCATTGTTTTTAACATTCTTCTGTTTTCTGCTACAAGGGCTATGTCATCAGCAAATCTTATACACGACTTACTCACCATTTATGTTTATGCCACTATTTATTTTATCTTTAGTTTCCTGAATGGCCTTTTCAATATATAAATTAAATAAAAGTGGTGAAAGTATACATCCTTGTCTTACTCCACTCCTTATATTTATTATTTTCTCCTTATAATTAATTTTAATCTGTCCATTTTGATTTTTGTAAATTTGATAAATAATTTTCCTATCCCTCAAATCTATACCGATATTAGTTCAATTTAGGAGTATTTGCTGGTTTACTTTATCGAATGCTTTCTCAAAATCAAGGAAGCAAATGTAAGTATTTTGACTAATCTAATCTTCTCTCTATTATTGTTCTTAAACAGAGTATTGCCTCTCTTGTTCCTTCATTCTTTCTGAATCCAAATTGGTCTTCATCCAATAGACAATCTATTTTTGAATAAATTCTATTATGAATAATTTTTAGCAGAATTTTGCTAACATGTGGGATTAAAGCCATTGTTCTAAATTGGCTGCATTTGTTTGCATTATTCTTTTTTGGTATTATGGTTGATTTCATAAACTCCTTTGGTATTTTTCCTCTACCATAGATTTGGGCTATTAATTGATTGAGTAAGGTTTTTGTCTCATCACTTAGATTTTGTAGCAGTTCTATAGGAATATTGTCTACACCAGGACTTTTCCCCTTACTCATTTTGGAAAGTGCTTTATCAAATTCTTCTCGCATTATTGGGGGTCCTAGATTATCTTCATTTTGATTTTCTATGCTGATATCAACATCAAGTTCGTCACCATTATAGAGATTTTCAAGATAATTCTACCATTCCATTAATATATCCTCAGATTCTATTAGTAATTTTCCATTTTCATCTTTGATGACATTGTTTTGCTGTTCTTATTAAATTTGCAAATCAGTTTGTTAATTTCTTTATAGGCTTTCTCTATGTTTTCTTTTTTAAATAATTCATCTATGTTATTACACTGTTCTTCCAGGTATTCTTTTTTGCTTGTCTATATTTTCCTGTAATTTGATTTTTAAGATATTTGTATTTGGCCACATCTTCTTTAACAGCATTTTTATATTTTCTTCTTTCATCCATAAGACCAAGCATTTCATCTCTTATCTAATGTTTTCTTTTGTCTTTTTCTGCATTTTTCAATAATTGATTTGATGAATTTGTAATTAACTCTTTAATCATATTCCATTGGTTTTCAATATTATTCTGACAATTTATGTTTTCTGGAATGTTATGATCAGTTGCCTCTTAGTATCCTCTCTTCTTTACTCTTTAAGTTTTCAAGGTTCCATCTTATTGGTTTGTATCTTTGGATTTGTTTCCTATGTTTCAATTCTGTTTTCATTAAGACAAGGTTATGGTCACTACTAATGTCGGCACCTGGATAGCTTTTGCAATTTTTTATTTGGTTTCTATATCTTTTCTTGACCAATATATAACCTATTTGATATCTATTTGAATCTCCAGGTGCTGTCCAGGTGTATCTTCTTCATTTTGGAACTTGAAATAGTGTATTTGCTATAACTAACTGTTTTTGTGTACAAAATTCTATTAGTTGCTTTCCTGTTTCATTCTACGTCCAAGACTAAATCTTCCCGAAACATTATCATTGCTCTCTTCTCCCACTATAGCATTCCAATCTCCCATTATTATTGTATTGTCTCTGTCTTTAGTTGCTCAAGATTTCTTCTATTTGTTCATAAATTTCTTCATCACTATTTCCCATAAGGGAGATAAATCTAGACCACAGAATCTGTTCAAATTAGAACTTAATAATTCCCCAAGAAGAAATTTTAGCATTATCTAAGGATCAGAACTATGCTGATCTCAAAAAAAAAAAAAAAACTGCTGATGGATTTTTTTTCTTTGCACAAACAGAGGTGCAAGCTCCTTCTAATGCAGTTAATAGAATTCAATTCGAAGCAGCTTAAGTTAAATTTAAGCCGAATTAAAAACACTCATGTCCTAAAAAAAAAAAAATAACAATCTTGTCATTCCAATGCAAACAATGGCAAGGTTGTAGTAGTACAAAGAAAGAATATTACAGGAGGATTGCATGATATTCTGTGACAACTCCACTTACCTGTAAAACTCTATGTAGTTTGGAAATACCAAAGCACTTCACATCGATTTTTACAGAGGTCTAGTCCCTTGAGAATGTTACAAAAATAACCTTGTTTGTCTCTGTATATTTTATGCTAGATATTATTGTAAATAACCCTATGGGAATTAACAACATTTACTCCTTTAACAAGAATATTTTAGAATGTCAAAAACAATTCTAAATTAGAGCTATCAGAGTCGGCAGTCAGCAGAGGGTTATCGGAAATGGTAGAAATACGGGGAGTAGGATCCAGAGTACCAGAAGTTACGGCAAGCCAAGCCAGAGGAGAAAATCGGGAATGACAAGAGAACAGCTGATGTAAATACCCAAAGCAGTTTTGCTCGGAAGTCCTTTTGCCGCGAGAGATCAACCTCTTGCCAGAGCTATTCGAGTACTGCAGGTTGCAGTCCACAGCCCGCCAATTCCCAACGAGATACTGCTGATGCAAGACACTCCTGAAGGAAGCCTATGACCCGAGATGAAAGAAAAGCCATAGAGACTTTTGATTGAATGTACGATACAGAGCCTCTGTAAGTTTGTTCTATTTTCTTTGTACATTTCCTTTTATAATCTATCAGATATGTTATAGATGGACTGATAAGAATTAGCTTAATAGTAATAAGAAGTGTCCATAAGAGAGTCATTTGGAATGGTAATGATTGGCATAAGATTTGTGAAATAACTTAGCATAGTTAGCTAACCTCTTAATGAGTAATCAGAGTTTTCAATAATTTGATTTAATAAGCAGAGAAGTAACTGAATAATTGTATTGTATAGTTAATATTAAAAAGGGAACGTTTGTTTCTTTATGCTGAAAGTCTAACGGATAGGTAGAGAGAGTAACCTTCCTATCGTTTAATTAATGTACTTTGATATTAATGTAAATAAATGTGTTTTATTTATATGTCAATAGAGTGCTGCCTGATTCTTTAAATTACAATGCACTGTAATTTAAAGGAAACAACTAAAGCATATCAAGAGTAGTTTAAGTACTTGAGAAACCATGAATGTTTACGTAAACTTTATTGAAGGAATTTATGCTAGTGAGAGAGAGATCTACCGGACGCATTACTGAGTCTTATGCCGATATAGAAATACTGGTGGTGCAGTCTCAACAAATAAATTTTCCAGTGTTCATAGGTATATGACTAGGTGAATGCGAAAGGAGGATAAACAATAGTAAGATAGAGAAAGTAGAATAAAAAAGGAAAATATACAATAAAAACGTATAGAATAGAAAAGATATAAGAATAAAGATATTACAATAACACAGTAAACCTCATTGTTACATACCATCCCCTCTAATCTAATCTGACAGATTAATAAACTCAACACTCTCAATGATAATACTTCTAGTTAGGATGAGGATTTTAAGAAAACAAGTCAAGACTTCTCATGCACATTCACCTTTACGTTGTATGGTCTTTTCAATAACTACAAACCTATTTTGTATTCCTTTAAGACCTGTTGTTATTGTTTGCATTGGTCTTCCCACATGAATTCTTAAGTGAAAAAACTTCTACATCTTGCTGTAATCCAGAGTAATTTAATAATAACATGTTACACCTTTTCACTATTTGGATATGGGAACCTTGGTTCCCATCTGAGTCTAGCTCCTACAGTTGACACCCGAATAAAGGTCAAAACTGTTCTCGGTAGCGGCTCTCTCTTTCCATAATGCATATAGCATTATACACACCTGAAAGGTTTGTATTATGAGATATTAAGGCAATTAATGTACAGTCATTAGGTTTCATATACAAGTAGCTTAGCCTTACATTTTTTGACTTACACTTGAAAAAGGATTACAGAAGGCTATAATTTCTTGGCATTTTTAATTTAATATTGCTCCCTACTTTCACAGGGAATTCAGCATCTCATATCAAGAATACTACAAATTTTAAGAACAAAATCTATGATTTTGGCTTCTGGCTCATCTGGTCATAATCACTGGATGCAACTTCATTGTTTACAAACATCTATACTACTGAATGATGAGTACTATTTTCCTGTCAACATTATCAGATCCTTTGCAACACATTTGTAATATATATCTAGCAAAAATTTTCACTAGAAAATTTTGTATCCAAACTGAATGCAATGCATCCTAAAATGCAGTTTGCATTTGAGATGGAGAAAACAATTATTTTTAGAGCTACTGAATTTAAACTTTCAGCAAGGGCTCATCACTACACTCATAGAGTGCCAGTTAGGACCAAAGGAACCTATCTTTAGCAATCAGTGTGTATGTTAAAGTGCTTGCATGCATATGTCCAATATATTTATTTGTGCTCATGAAGATGCCTTGGTAAATAAGGCAAAATATTAGCATATTAATCTAATAGCTAAATAAATTCATCATCATCATCATCATAAAATGTCTGACATGTAGCCTCAAGAGGTGTACAGGATATGATAGCACTACATGAAAAATTTACATTACTAACTTCCTATCTACAATTTTCCTCCAAATCAGTCTATTACTTGTCAAGACTCCAATATTATCATTATCAGATCTTATATTTCTATCGTCTAAGGCACTTTGTACTGTATCAATCCACCTATATCTTGGTCTTCCTCTGGGTTGTTTTCCTGCCAACTTGGCAGAGAACACTTGTTTTGCTAATCTTTCCTCGCCCATTCTGTTTAAGTGATTCTGCTAATCATTCCTGGATGCTGACAATGTAAAGTTCTTTCCTAATATCCTCGTTTTTAATATGATATTGCTATCGATGCCATCTGTTCAAGCCACTAATCTTTCTCAGGAATCTCATATCTGCAGTCTCTAGTCTTTGATCAAGTGTTTTACTTTTGACCCAGCTCTCAGATCCATAAGTTAAAATTGGTTTGAACACTGTCTTGTATACAGCTAATTTAGTGTTCCGACTAATTTCTCTCTTATTCATTATGAATATATTCAACTGACTGCTTACCATACCAGCTTTGTTGATTCTGTTGTCTATTTCCATATTTAATTTACCGTCTTCAGTAAAAATCGTGCCTAAGTAGCTGAAATGATTTACTTGTTCCACAGGTTCTCCATTCACAACGCAGTTGACATTTTCAATGATTCTGCCTATTTTCATTGTCTTTGTCTTTTTAATGCTGACTTTCATACCATATCTATTACAACAGTTATTCAATTAATTCAGGAAATCTTGCAAAGTTGTAGCGGATTTATTTAGAAGTATAACATTGTCCACATAAAGCAAAGAGCTGACATTAACATCTCCAATGCTGATATCATGTTTAATACCACTTTCCTTCATAATGTGATCCATATAGATAATGAATAACAGAGGGGATAATGTACATCCTTGTCTCACACCAGATTTAACATTAAACCATCTTCCTGTACTTCCTTTAATTCTAACTGCTGACTTACAACTCAAATAAAGACTAAGCATTGCTTGATATAATGCCCCATTGACACCATATAACTGTAGAGTATTGAATAGCTTCTCTCTTGGCACCTTGTCATATGCCTTTTCCAGATCGATAAAACTTAAATACAAATCTTTGTTATATTCCCATGCTTTCTCGACTATTTGTCGTAAAGTGAAGATCTGATCCTGACAGCCTCTATTTGGCCTGAATCCAGCTTGTTCTTCACCAAGCTTTTCTTCCACAATTCTTCTAGACTGTTTCTCAAGTATACTTGCATAGATCTTGCCAGGAACACTCAGTAGGGAAATACCGCTGTAATTCTCACATTCAGTTTTATTTCCCTTTTTATATATGGGTACTATTAGAGCTCTACTCCAATCATCGGGAATTCGTCCCTCTGTCCAGGCTTTCTGAACTATGCAGTGCAGCCACTGTAAGGCTCTTATATCACAATACTTCAGCATTTCTGGTCGAATATCATCTACTCCTGCTGCCTTTCCACATTTCAAGCCTTTGATGGATTTTTCTACTTCAAGTATGGATATGTATTCCTGATTGTATGCCTGTTGAGTGTTTTTTTACCACTGTGCTATCACTGCTTCTTTCATTTAGCAGTTTTTCAAAGTAATTACTCCATACTTCAAGGATATCTTTTTCTCCCATTTTCATGTCACCTTTATCATCTCTAACTCCTTTTACAGCACTCTTTCCTCCATTTCTAAGCTTCTTCAACAACCTCCAGAATATCTTACCACCTTCTTGATATTTATTTTCTATGTTCTTGCCAAAGTTCTTCCATGACTTTTGTTTAGCTAGTTTTAGACAGTGTTTCGCTTTCTTACATTTGTCTCTGTATTCTCTATGAGCAAAAGCTGACTTATTTGCTAGGAACTTTTGATATGCTTTCTTCTTTTCCTTCACTGCCTCTTTAACTTCCTGTGTCCACCATGAAGTTCTGATTTTTCTATCCTTGCAGACAACCTCACTACATGCCTCTCTAGCTGAATCAATCAGGGTTTTCTTCAAGGCTTGCCACTGAATCTCCAAGGTTTGGTTCCTGTTCTCAAACTCTTTCATTTTTTCTTCAATAATCTTTCTGTATTTTAGTCTACAGTTCACATCTGAGAGCTGTTCAACTTTTATTCGCTTTAAAACTTTCTTACATGTTATTCTTTTCAATATGAAATTCAATATTATCCTGCTCAAGACTAAATAGTGATCACTTCCAATTTTAAATCCTCTGTACACTCTGGTGTCCTGCACCAGGGAGAAAACATCACTATCAACAATAACATGGTCAATGAGACTTTTCTTATTCCTTGCCTCTTCTTTCCATGTGAATTTGTGCACATTTTTATGTTGGAACATGGTGTTAGTAACCAGTCCATGTCCTGAGCAGAAATCCAACAGATATTTGCCATTATTATTAGTTTTGCTCTTTTCTCCAAATTTTCCCAAAACATTTTTGTATGTCTGACAATCACTTACTATTCTGCTATTTAGATCCCAACAAGGACCAACTTTTCCTTTTTCATTGTGTCAGTTGTTTTCTGTAGAGCCTCAAAAAATTCCTCCATTTCTACCTTAGTAGAACCTTCTGTGGGACCATAAGCAGAAATAAGTTTCATTGTCCAATTCCCCATTCTGATATTTGCCCACGTTACTCTACTTGAGACTGCCTGCCATTCAAGAAGATTAGCCTCGTATTTTGTGTTGAATACTATGGCCACTCATTCTTTTCCTTGATTGTCATTTCCTGAATATAACATTTTGTATTTTTTGCTCAGAAAGATCTCACCAGTATTTGTCTTTTTTTGTTTCAGTCACCCCTATTATGTTCATCTGGTACTTATCTAATTCTTCAGCTAGCTCCATTTCTTTGCCATTCAGGCTTCTTATGTTGATAGTACTGATCTTTAACTCTGGTGATGTTGAGTTGGGGGTGTGCTTTCAGATTTGATCCAGTAGCTGACTTTTCGCTGTTTGCCCTGGTTCCCTGGCGAAAACAATGGAGGCTTGTTTAACCGGGCGACCCCAGCCGGCATGAAATTTTGTCATGTTGTACCATCATTTTGTATATTGGTTTAAGCCAATAAGAATAAAATGTGGTCGGCTAAATCCCAAATTGCCAGCCCATCCTCGTCGTTCAGTATCCAGGTAGATACCCAACAGAGTGCACCACGAGAAGGTGAGAATTGGACATTAGGTCAGAAGCCCTGGTCGGTTCTCGGCATTCCTTTAAAGGCTATGTGGAGGTCTCTTCTCAGTTATACAGCTATGACCCTTAAGCACCCCGCTAAATAAATTTAGTTGGTTAATTATTAGCTTCAGATATCTGTTTATTTCTGCTAAACATCAACATGAATACATCAAGAGTTACAACATAATTAAGTCAATATTCTTAACAAATGGCCTCAGTCTTTATTAATGAAGAATTCAAATAGTTTCAACACCTACTGAAGAAGAATTAGTACATTCTAATAATCCTCTGACATATGGTAGTGGAATGTCAGAGGATTATTAGAACGTACTGCTAAAATTCTCAAGCATTTCATCTGGTCTAGAAAGTTTCTACCTTTGTATCTTCACCTAAAGACTTCCTCCATTAAGCTTTTCAAGCATCTACCAGATTCTTTGCTCTTGTAATCTACAATCTAAAATCTGTGATCTAAAATTTGTACAATTCAGAAGATTTGAAGATACATCAACCTGAACAGTCTAATCTTGCAGAACATGTCATATCCACTAAACACAGCATCCTTGGGAAGAGCAGAAAAATGATGTGCAAATAGATTCCTCGTAGAATGGCTTATAAAGAAAAGTGTTATATTCTTCTAATTTAAACAGGGTATGCCTACCTACAATCTTTTTTTTTCAATTAATTTCATTTATGTTTGTTATTTAAAGTTACCATACTATTTTATTACTTAATGTAATCAATTTCTTGGCATTACCCATTATCAAGACAAATAAGGATAAAACAGGGTAAATACTTCGAAATGATAAGCATAAAATGCTTTGTTTATGTCACAGTGATTCAAGATAAGGAAAGAGTAGTTATATTATTCATATAATTGGACAATGAGACTTGCCCACATCTGATTTATAGAAATGCTTTGGGAAAATTTGGAGAAAAGAGCAAGACTAATAATAATGGTAAGTAATAATGGCTGAATTTCTATTCATGACATGGACTAGTCATTACTACACCATGCTCAGTATAAAGATGTACGTACATTCAGATAGAAAGAACACAAAAGTCTTACTATGTTCTTGGTGATGGCAACATTTTTAAACAAAATCATAGAGGAGATTTTAAAAAAGGAAGTGATCACCATAAATAAATTAATATGCATATTGTTTCAGACAATTAACAATGAGCACTAAAAATTTTTCCTTATTATTTCCAATATTTTGCCAAAGTTAAAATGGCATCTCCAGGGAATTAATACTTGTCTCAACATAGGCATACAGTAAATAAGAATGACCTGGAGAAACACAGGGAAGCCTATCATCCTAAAACTATGCCATCAATTGGCTCTGGTATGTGACCACTGAGCTGATTATCTGCAGTTGCGAGTTTCTCATGTGAGAGGTAGGTTCGATACAACCATATTTGCTCATATTAGGAAAATTCATGAGGGCAGAAGTAAATTCGAAACCATTCAAATTTAAACATGCTTCAGTGAGGAAAAGTGACTTTTTTCCCCATCAGATCCTGTGACAGGTATCTAGGACATTATAGCCAAGGTACTGGAGAAGTTAGTCAAGAGCAAATTACAGGAATGGATAGACAGAAAAGGGATACTATATGGGGGGGCAACATGGTTTTGTGAAGGGTAGGTCATGCCTCAGTAACTTGCTCACATTTTATAATACAGTGACAGCTGAGTTGGATAAAGATAATGGGTTTAGTGATATGGCAGGACTTTGCAAAAGCTTTTGATAGGATACTGCATAGAATATAAATTGCAGCACATGGGGATGGATATAAAGCTGGTTAAGTGGATAAGGGTGCAGTTGATGGAGAAATATCAAAGAACAGTTTATTCTGAAGTAGAGTCCAGATGAAAGCTTGCAACTAGTGTCGTGTCACAAGGCTCTGTTCTTGGGCTGCTACTATTTAATTTGTATACTAATGATATAGGAAAGGATCTCAGAGAAACTATTCAGTAGTTTGCTGGTGTGCAAAATTCGGTATACAGCAATAGTTAATAATCTCATCTTCCTTTTACACTCTTTTACTTTGCAGTGTCGAGAGTTTATCAATCATCAGACTTCAAACTGTTCACAGGATAAGGTGATCAGATGCCCCAGTGTATCTTATGTCCTGCAGTGTTGAGTTCTCAAGGCCAGTTTGCCTGCTTTGCGGGACCCCAGGATAAACTGCAGGAAAAAAAGCCCAACTGTCTATGCTAACTTGGCTATGGCTGAGGAAGATCCTTCAGCTCCTCATGTCACAGACAGGAATCAAACCTAGGACACTCCTTCCACAGGCATATGGTTGCAAAGCACACAGCCACTAGGCTAACTGTGCAGACCATAAAAATGTTAAAATTTTGCAGGATGATTTGGATAGACTGGCAGTCTGGATGAAGAAAAATGGATGTCAGTTAAATGTGGCAAAGTGTAAGGTTATGCATTTTGGGGTTGAAAATATCAGCTGTGGACCACAGTGATGGAACCATACCTCAGGAAATTGATAAACAAGGGAAGTAGGGATGTTAGTGGATAGGGAGTTAAAGTTTAGAGGACATATATTGCAAAAGTGACTAAAGCAGCTCAGTGGATTACTCGGTTACTGAAGAATACCATGATAAGCAAAGACAAGCAGGTTGTTATTATACCTCTTTACAGAGCTTTGGTAAGACCCTATCTCGATTGCTATGTGCAGATTTGGTCATGTGGGTTTCTTGGGATGAGGAAGTGAACAGGATCTGGAGGAGAGTGACCAAGATGGTAGCAGGTCTATGGAATGAACCTTATGAAGACAGGTTGAAGATCTGTGGGTTACAGAAATTGGTTCAATCATATCACCCCAGGAAAGGGGTGATATGATTGAAACTAGGGTTTCCGGGCGTGAATTCTTTCACGCCCATTCTCGGGAATTTTTTTCGTTTTCCCGTTCCTGAATCCCAAGAAAATTTGGTCAGGAAATCAGGAAAATTTTTAATAAGTTATTTTTTTATTAAATTATAAATCATATTTTAATAGTTTTTTTATAGATTGCCGTCACAATGAGTAAAGAGTATAAAGAATGTTGGGAATATTTTAGAAAAGATAAAGATAATGAATCAGCTCGTTGCCAGATATGCTCCAAAACTTTGCAATGCAAAGCATCATCAACCAGCGGTCTACATAGGCACCTAGTATACATTCATGGAATGAAAAGGAAAAAAACAGTCTGAATTGAATAATGATGAGCCAATGCCTTCATCTTCTAAGAGACAAACAACAATTTTACATTATGTTAAGGGACTGGATTTAGAAGAAACCGTAAACAAATTAGCAGCCTTGGATGGGATATCAGTCAACACCATCACAAAAAGTGAGTTTATTATGGAAAGTTTCACAAGCAAAGGAATGCAGTTGCCAAGAAGTCCATCTTCAGTTATGACACTAATACATAATTATTACAGTAAAGTGAAACAACTGTACATCCAGAAACTGGAAGTATTCAAATGTGATAATAAAAAACTGAGTATTTCAATAGACAAGTGGACCAGTTGCAAGAATGTTCACGTATACTGCAATGAAGCCTCTATGAACCTTGGTTTAATAAGAATACATGGGAACTGCCTTGTGGAAAAAGTGGTTTCCTTGCTTCATGAAAGATTAGAAAACTTTTAGTTAAAACTTGAAAGTGATGCGGTTGCAATTACAAGTGATGGTGCAGCTGTGATGGAAAAATTCCGAAAATTATCACTGACTATTCAACAGTACTGCTACAACCATGCGCTACATCTAGCTGTAACAAAAGTATTTTATGTTAAAAAGTTGAAAGGTGAAGCATCAAGTGACCTATAGCAGTGATAGTGAATTCAATACAGATTCTGAATACGATAAAGATGATAACAGTGATTCTGAGTTAGATGGTGTGGCCTGAGCTGATCAGTATGATTTGCAAGATGATCTATCTTCGGCAATTAGCAGAGTACGAAGAATTAGGAACATATTTAAATATTCTCCAGTAAAAAAATTCTCTTTTGCAACAAGAAATAACCAAGAGTGAAAAGACAGAACTACACACTGGAGAGAATGATAGAGAGATTTTTAAAGACTGAGATTTAAAGAGATTAAGACTGTTTTACGAGAGCTGAAACTTGATCACTTATGGAAAGGAGTATTATGAAATATTGAGAGGTATATTGAATTGCTTACAACCTGTAAGATTAGCAGTTGAAGCCTTAAGCAATATAGAAGCTAATATTCTCAAAAGTGAAGGAATTTTTAAGTTCCTGTTCAGTAATTTAGAAAAACAGAATTCTTCAATGAGCCAAATGCTTTTAAAGGAAATAAAATTTGAATTGGTTAAATGTAGAAATAGAGATCTTGTGTCTCTCACAAAGTACTTGAGCAATGTTAGTTGTTTATGTGAGATGGAAGAGGATGAATTTTTTGCCTTGTCAAGTAAGAATGAAATTGCACGATTGGCGAAGTCATTAATGGAAAGACTTTTTAAAGGAACATTTACAGCAGAAGAAGTTCCAATAAAAGAAATAAAGGATGTCCTTACAGAGAGTTCTGACATTAAATCAGAATCTGATCTGAAGAGTGAATTGACTAAAGCAATATCAATTTCGACATCAAAGCCTGGCCCTATGCATGCAGACAAAATATTTGCTTCTCTAAGGAAGGAAATGAGCTTATATGAAGCAACACATTCTCTCACTTCCAACTTGAAGATGCTTTTAGAGGCACTTTATGCTTGTAGAACAATTCGTCTATAGAAAATGAAAGAAATTTTTCCACATCAAGTATTTGTTACAAAGCGAAGATCACGATTGTCTGATCGGGCAATTAATGCTCTATGTTTTTTAAAGTTTCATTTTAAAAATGACAAATAAAAACTATTTGAAGTATATTTTAATTTTCAAATGAATAATATTTGCATTTGTTTTCTATTAATGTTTAATTTAATAAATAAAATATTCAAATGAGATTGGGAATGTTAATACATTGTGTAATATATGTAAAAACTCACTGTATACTATGAGGTTTGGCTAAATAAAGTTTGCATTAATTACATTGTTTATATTTTGAGAAAACCTGAAATATAACAGAAACCTAGTCAAAATGATACTGTAGTGACCCCTGTTTAGCTCTCAGGGCAAGAGTCATGAAATTCCGGTCGATCTCCATTTAGGAAATTTCATTTACTCATTTTTTGCTTTGACCTTTTACATATAGGAGTGTCTTGAAACCTATGAAAGACTGCGCCGGGGCCACGAACCCCGGTTGCCCCACCTTCTCTACGACTTTTCTGTTTATTAACATTTACTGTTATAGCCATTATTACAGATGATCAACAAAAATTAAATAAAAAAGATTATTTCGGGAATTCTCGGGAAATACGATTTCCTGTTCTCGACTCCTGAAGGTTCCAAAGTGTCGGGAATTTGGAAACACTAATTGAGACATACAAATTACTGAAGGGTTTTGCAAGATTAATACAGAGGAACTTTCAGAACAGGTCTGGTGATGAAAGAACTAAGGACTATCCCTAGTTCTTCCAGTTTAGCAGGGGTATCAAGACAGAATTTTTGCTTGGAGAGTGGTAAATGAGTGAAATAGGTTACCAGAGTGTTGCGGGTGGAATGACTGTGAATGAGTTCAAAGCATAATGATAAATACTGTGCAAATGTTGAATAGTGTTTGACATGATGTTTAGGGCCTATATTAATGAGTCAAAGGACTCCATGGAGTAGCCCATATAATATTTTCAAGCATATTAACACCGTATAATGCAATATTTTTGGTAATTTTTACATGCACCCCGAGTAATGTCCCTTATATCTGTCTGGCATTTCTTGTTGTCTCCTCATGGTATTGTAATTGTATTGTATACTACCATACTGAATTTTGCCCTGCATCATCACAAACTGCACAAGTTACACTACATTTCCTAAGTGTTTTATTAATTTTGTCAAGCCTATATTTAAGCTGTACATCAGCATTTAGGTTTGAAAGAAGTATATAGGAAGAGCATTTCATGTTAGGTATAAGGGTGAAAACTATCTTTACTGTTATCATTTATAAGGCCACATTATAAAAAAGAGTGGTATTAAACTTGAAATCAAAATTGGAGGCATTCAAACTCAACCATTTATGCAGATAAAAAAAGATGTACCACTCTTAACTATTATATCAGAAATAAAAACAAAAATTACGAAAATGGACAAGAATTGAAAAACCAACTCACTGGAGTAAGGAAATATATTTTAGCTATTCAAGAACATTTCACTGAAAATGGCAATTGATTAAAAAATAGATAACAGAATAAGGAATGCTAATATGGTGGGGAGCAAGTTAAATAAATGTATATGAAATAAGAGCGAATCAGACACTTTAAACAGCACTTGGAACTGCTGTTTAAAGTGAATGTTGTTTCAGGAAAACATAAGTAGACAATCTCACAAAATAAAAAAAATTGAAGACAGTTTAATCTAATAGACAAGATTAGGCATTAAACGTTACTAATAACTTATTTTAACAATATTACAACACTAAACAAACTAAATTATACAAAAGATGTTTATTAACATGCTTACAAAATATGACAGCACCACATATTGAATTAGCTACTCTGATACACTCTCCTAGGATATACTCTATCCCCTAGCATATCCTGGAGTGTATGAAATTTCCTGTGACTTGGCCTACTATGGACAGACTGGAAGATCTGTTAACATCCACCTTGGAGAATATAACACATGCATTCCCTACCATTATTATGGCAAGTCTGGACACCCCTTTCCACAATATTACAACATGGAGGAAACCATTGTGCTATATAGAAGTCGTTACAGTCAGAAAGATTATTTGTAGAGTCAGCCATAGCTATGAAACACTCTCCTAACCTGTAAGTAGGCATTAATTTATCAAAAATTTGGGAGACTTATCTTTACACCATTAGAGAGGGCAAAATTAGGACTTTACATCTTCTGTCTGTTACAATTTGAATTGTTTCATTTACTCATTGCATGTAAAGTGCATCATGTTGTTTTTGCTCTGAAGGTGGTCTGAAATGCAGAAAAATACAAGCCAGTTAATAATAAACATCTTTTTTTTTTTATCATTTATTTGTTTGGCATTGTAATATAATTAAAATAAGTCATAGAAGACAGTTTAAATTGAGTATTTAAACATAGAATTTTTGCCCATGTATCATATGCTTCCCTTGGCATTAAAAACATAACAGAAAATAATAAACCCTGATTGACAGAAAGATTTCAAACAGTGCCATGACAGCTTTAGCAAGATAACATTCATTAAATTCCTGGATTAAAAACCCTAAGAAAGATTAACAGAGTGAAGTACAATGTTCCATAAGAGAGATAAGCACAGGCCATTCATATCTGTTCAGGTTGGGACAATATAATAATGCTTCAGTTTTTCATTATAACATATTCCATAAGAATCTACTCTTATGCAGACAATTTGGATAATCATAGACAGATTATCCAAATTGTACCAAATAAGATGAACCAAAAGAATTAGTAATCTGATAAATGCATGAAAAGTTTAGTGGCAGAAGCTTGGCTTTAGGTCAAGAAAGAAAAGTGGTGGAGATTTTTTTGGACAGAATGAAATGCTACATAGATGTTGAGTGGCTTGGAAATTTTAGCAATTGAGCAGAAGCAGCAGCCTATTATTGTTGAATGCTTTATCGATAAAGGTCTCATTGAAACAATTTGCCAAGAATGTTGGTTTAATGTAACGTAACTCTTGATGTAGTAAGTCATTTATAGAAAGGTTATAATAGTCCCACTTTTCTGCCTAGGATGATAGTGAGACAATGTAATGCCCTGATGAGTTTTCTTCCAAAGAATCAGCAAATCCAAAAAGAGCAGGTTTTCATTCTTTCTCTCTCTTACTAACGTAACCTGTATTCTGTGTGGTGAATTGTATTTATCTTAAATACAATTTCCAGGCCTTAGAATAGTCATTACAAATTACAAAGATGTCATTAACATACCAATACCATAACACAGGTTTGGTAGAAATATCATTCAGGAGATGATATTTATCATCTCATAAAATAATCTGCAACTGTGGGTGAGGGAGGATTCTCCACTGGAGAATCCTTCGACCTGTTAGTATAATTTATTCATTCATGATTTATTTTTAACAGTATTAACAACACCAAATGAACTATTTTATAAAAAAGATATTTTATTAACTTACTTATATTTTGCTATAATGTAGAACATCTGAAAGGAGGCCATACTGAATTACATCTGTAAGAATTACAGATGTAGTTCAATATGTGTTCGTATTATGAACACGAAAATTGATTTGTTTCGTCTCGTCTAGGATTACTGTTTAATCTCAAACCACACACTTATAGAGTTAAATGTCCCCTAGTAGCAGAATTTTGTACTATTTCTTATCTCTGTAAATCAAAATCCCATTTTTCAGAGTGTACTTACACCAAGTTTGGTTCAATACATTTTTTGCTACTGAACACCTTCTCTTTAATTAGAGCAACCCTGTATATCCATCTATGAATTTTGTTCTTAAAGTCCAGAGTGTTCTTAATATGAGAGATGGACTTTCCTATGAAAGCAGAAAGCAAAATTAACAAATGCTCAGATAATTTATACGTGGGACAACAAATACAATCGACAAGTCTTAGGATCTGTTGTTAAAGAATACTAGGCCTTATGGATATCCAGATTTAATGAGTGAGATAGGATTCCTTACTAGGGTACCTTCAATCTGTTGGTATAATTTGTCAGGACCATAACCATAATTTAAGGGGATGTGCATTAAATGTCTTGAGTGTTTTTTCCTTTAAATCAGATGAGAGGAGTTTGTAAATATAAATAGAATAATCATGAAGCAATAAAGAAATCTTCCTATAATATTCTCTTCCATCCTGTACCTTGCCTCTATCTGAATTGGTGATGAAAAGAGTTGTATGTTTTAAGGACTTAAGCTTGATGATGACATAACAGAGATCAGGAAAACACACAATGAAAGATATGTATTAGCAAATTGACACAATGAATGTAGGTCGAGTCATTATTATGGGGATGCAACTACAGAGATCATGTGATCTTGATTTGAGAGGTTGTGAAACATGGAATTTTCAGCTAAGAAGGGATAGAACTACAAGGAAGGCAATTATGACAAACTTAGAAGGCAGCTTAAAGCAGTGCACAAGAGATAATCAACATGGAATCAAAAATAATATAAGACTATATATACACACAAGGTAGCATAAATCAGGTAGGAGTTAGATGGAAAAGTGTAGTATCATTAAGTAAGAGCTCCAAAACAACGATATATAAAGGGAAAGGTGATCAGCAAGCACATGAGCAAGGCTTTGGCAAGAAAGGTAACCAACAAGGTAAGGAAGACAAAATCAAATTACAAGAATCTAGCTGAAAAGGCCAAAGGAAATCCCAAAGAGTTCTTTTGTTATGTGGCAATGACCAATAGAAAGAGATTTGGAAAGCATTTAATATCAAAGATGCTATCAATATCATTTTGTGGCAAGTGTATGATTATGAATGGAGTATAGAAGAAAATTTGTCCACAATTCTAAGATGACTTAAAGAGACATATGTTAAAGACATAGGTAATACAAAATTTGAAGAGAAGGCACAGAAGGTAGATCTGGGCAAAGCTGAAAAAGGGAAACACTGAAAACACAGACACCCAAGAATTAACAAATGAAGCCCTGTCATTCCTAGAAATATGATAATTTCATCAATTCATCATTATTTTGGTCAACACTATGGTTGTTTATCCTCTCGTGGAATCCATTTCCAACACTTCTTTTGTCCACTGTTGGTCTTTTCTTCAAGCAACATGCCCAGCCAACTTCAGATGTTTAACTCTTTCTATAATGTCAGAGATTCTGTTTGATTTCATCATCATCATCATCAAATTCCTGCCATGTACCCTCAAGGGGTGTACAGGATATGATAGTACTACATGAAAAAAAATTACATCATTATTAATTTCCTATCTACAATTTTCCTCCAAATCAGTCTGTTACTTGTCAAGACTCCAACATTATCAGATCTTATATTTCTATTGTCTAAAGCATTTTGCACCGTATCAATCCACCTATATCTTGGTCTTCCTCTGGGTCTTTTTGCTGCCAACCTGGCAGAGAACACTTGTTTTGCTAATCTTTCCTCGCCCATTCTGTTTAAGTGACCATACCACCTGAGATTAGCTCTGCTAACACATTCCTGGATGTTGACAATGTCAAGTTATTTCCTAATATCCTCGTTTTTAATATGATATTGCCATTGATGCCATCTGTTCATGCCTATAATCTTTCTCAGGACTCTCATATCTGTGGTCTCTAGTCTTTGGTCAAGTGTTTTACTTCTGACCCAGCTCTCAGAACCATAAGTTAAAACTGGTTTGAACACAGTCTTGTATACAGCTAATTTAGTGTTCCGACTAATTTCTCTCTTATTCCATATGAATTTATTCAATTGACTTCCTACCATTCCAGCTTTGCTGATTCTGTTGTCTATTTCTATATTTAATTTACCATCTTCAGTAAAAATCGTGCCTAAATAGCTGAAATGTTTTACTTGTTCCACAGGTTCTCCATTCACAACACAGTTGACATTTTCAATGATTCTGCCTATTTTCATTGTCTTTGTCTTTTTATTGCTGACCTTCATACCATATCTATTACAACAGTAATTCAATTTAGTCAGAGAATCTTGCAGACATGTAGCAGATTTATTTAGAAGTATAACATGGTCTGCATAAAGCAAAGAGCTGACATTAACATCTCCAAATTTGATATCATGTTTAATACCACTTTCCTTCATAATGTGATCCATATAGATAATGAATAACAGAGGGGATAATGTACATCCTTGTCTCACACCAGATTTAACATTAAACCATCTTCCTGTACTTCCTTCAATTCTAACAGCTGACTTACAACTCAAATAAAGACTAAGTATTGCTTGATATAATGCCCCATTGACACCATATAACTGCAGCGTATTGAATAGCTTCTCTCTTGGCACCTTGTCATATGCCTTTTCCAAATCAACAAAACTTAAATACATATCTTTGTTATATTCCCATGCTTTCTCGACTATTTGTCGTAAAGTGAAGATCTGATCCTGACAGCCTCTATTTGGCCTGAATCCAGCTTGTTCTTCACCAAGCTTTTCTTCCACAATTCTTCTCAACCGTTTCTCAAGTATACTTGCATAGATCTTGCCAGGAACACTCAGTAGGGAAATACCTCTGTAATTCTCACATGCAGTTTTATTTCCCTTTTTTATATATGGTTACTATGAGAGCTCTACTCCAATCATCGGGAATTTGTCCCTCTGTCCAGGCTTTCTGAACTATGCAGTGCAGCCACTGTAAGACTCTTATACCACCATACTTCAGCATTTCTGGTCGAATATCATCTACTTCTGCTGTCTTTCCACATTTCAAGCCTTTGATGGCTTTTTCTACTTCAAGTATGGATATGTATTCCTGACTGCATGCCTGGTCAGTGTTTTTTATCACTGTGCTGTCATCACTGCTTGTTTCATTTAGCAGTTTTTCAAAGTAATTACTCCATACTTCAAGGATATCTTTTTCTCCCGTTTTCATGTCACCTTTATCATCGCTAATTCCTTTTACAGCACTCTTTCCTCCATTCTTAAGCTTCTTCAACAACCTCCAGAATATTTTGCCACCTTGTTGATATTTATTTTCTATATTCTTGCCAAAGTCCTCCCATGACTTTTGTTTAGCTAGTTTTACACAGTGTTTAGCATTCTTGCATTTGTCTCTATATTCTGTAAGAGCACAAGCTGACTTATTTGACAAGAACTTTTGATATGCTTTCTTCTTTTCCTTCACTGCCTGTTTAACTTCCTGTGTCCACCAGGGAGTTCTGATTTTTTTATCCTTACAGACAACCTCACCACATGCCTCTCTGGCAGAATCAATCAATGTTTTCTTCAGAGTTTGCCACTGAATCTCCAAGGTTTGATTCCTGTTCTCAAGCTCTTTCATTTTTTCTTCAATAATCTTTGTGTATTTTAGTCTACAGTTCACATCTGAGAGCTGCTCAACTTTTATTCGCTTTAAAACTTTCTTACATGTTATTCTTTTCAATATGAAATTCAATTTTATCCTGCTCAAGACTAAATAGTGATCACTTCCAATTTCAAATCCTCTGTACACTCTGGTGTCCTGCACCAGGGAGAAAACATCACTATCAACAATAACATAGTCAATGAGACTTTTCTTATTCCTAGCCTCTTCTCTCCATGTGAATTTGTGCACATTTTTATGTTGGAACATGGTGTTAGTAATAACCAGTCCATGTCCTGAGCAGAAATCCAACAGATATTTGCCATTATTATTAGCTTTGCTCTTTTCTCCAAATTTTCCCTAAATATTTTTGTATGTCTCACAATCATTTCCAACTCTGCTATTTAGATCCCCAACAAGGACCAACTTTTCATTTTTCATTGTGTCTGTTGCTTTTTTCTAAAGCCTCAAAAAACTCCTCCACTTCTACCTTAGTAGAACCTTCTGTGGGACCATAGGCACAAATAAGTCTCATTGTCCAGTTCCCCATTCTCGTATCTTGAGACTGACTGCCATTCAAGAAGATTAGCCTCGTATTTTGTGTTGAATACTATGGCTACTCCTTCTTTTCCTTGATTGTCATTGCCTGAATATAACATTTTGTATTTATTGCTCAGAAAGATCTCACCAGTTTTGGTCTTTTTTGTTTCAGTCACCCCTATTATGTCGATCTGGTACTTATCTAATTCCTCAGCTAGCTCCATTTCTTTGCCATTCAGGCTTCTTACATTGATAGTACTGATCTTTAACTCTGGTGATGTTGAGTTGGGGTTTGTTTTCAGATTTGTTCCAGTAGCTGACTTTTCGCTGTTCGCCCTGGTTCCCTGGCGAAAACAACGGTTTTATTTTGGTTTAACCAATAAGAATACAATTTGGTCGGCTAAATCCCAAATTGCCAGCCCATCCTCGTTCGTTCAGTATCCAAGTAGATACCCAACAGGGTGCACCACGAGAAGGTGAGGATTGGACATTAGGTCAGAAGCACTGGTCGGTTCTCCGCATTCTGTTAAAGGCTATGTGGAGGTCTCCTCTCAGTTATACAGCTTTGACCCTTAAGCACCCCCTGTTTGATTTCTTATCCAAGTATTCCTTTTGTGATCCAGTCTTGTGATCACAACCATGTCTTTCCATATTAATTTGTATGGCTCTTATTTTTTGAGTTTCCTTTGCATTTAATATACATGATTCATACTCATATGACAACATAGGGAGAATGCAATGCACTTAAAAACTTTTCTTTTCAGGCATAGGCAATTGGCCTTTGAATAGTGATTAATTTTCCAAATACATTCCACCCAAGCATTGATCATTATATGCTTTCTTCCATGGTATTTTGTTCCACTGATATCCACTGTTCTAAGTATATGTAATGATCCATTTATTCAATTTCACTGTCATTGATTTTTATTATTTTTGGTTGCATAACTATGAAACATAATTTGAATCTTCTTTAGGTTTCTCTTTAAGCCAACTAGCATTTTGGTCGTCACAGATATGTGCTGCAATTAATGTGGACTTGAAATAAACATAACTATGTTATCTGAAAAGCATAAATGGCTTAAATGTCTTCCATTTATCTTCAAATGTTTTTCTTCCCAATCAAAAAGTCTGAATATTTCCTATAATCACAATAGTTTTGAGGATTGTGTGACCATGTATTTCCACAGTGCATACATTTCCAGTGAAATGAATTTCTGAGGTTGCATCTGCTTCTGCTGTATCGGCTGATTTGATGGTCCTGACTTAATTGGCTCCTCCACTTGGTTTAGTAATGCTTTAATTATTGCACAAGTTTTTACCAAATCAATGGCTTTCTCATAATCAATAAAACCAAGACATAAATGGTAACTGGTATTCATTACACTGTTCAATAATCTATTGTACAACTTGAATATGGTCTATCATGCCTGTTCTTTTGGTTGCACTAGGTTTACAGTTGCACAATGCCTAACTATGAACCAAGACTTCTGGAAATACTTTGTTAACCACCAATAGTAAACTAATGGACCGCGCGGTTAGCCTAGTGGCTTTGCGCTTCGCAACCATATGCTTGGGGAAGGAGTGTCCCAGGTTTGATTCCCGTTGTAGACATGAGGAATTTGAGGATCTTCCTCAGGCATAGCCAAGTTAGCCAGTCTTGAGCGCGGTCAGTAGGGTTTTTTCCGCCAGTTTATCTGTCGTTTTTCATCCCGCAAACAGGCAAACCGGCCCGTGAACATACGCCTCTACAGTCAAAAATATATCCCCCCAGTGGCAGACCAGGCGACGGGTCGGTTGGGAGTAGTACTAACAAAGAAGTCGCATCTAAAGTAACACACGGACCCTGCATGGGAAGCGAGAATAACGCGTAGAAGAAGAAGAATAGTAAACTAATGAATCAATGGGTCAAGTCTACTACCTCACCTTTTTTGTGTATCAGAATAATGATAGCTTTTCCATGCTCTTGTATACATTTTCCTTCAGACACAGGGTAAAAAGTTTTGCCAAGATTCTGTAATCACTTCCCAACCTGCTTTTAGAAGTTCAGCTATGGCTTCATCCTCACCTGCAGCTTTTACATTGTGCATGCTCTGGATGCTCTACATAACTTCTGATTGAATTTGTGGCACTTCAGTTATTTCATAGTTGTTTTAATTAGCTTTGTCATCCTGATATAATATTGAGGAAAATTCTTCAATTCTTTTGATATAGCATATCCCTTTCTCTGGTTATGTTCCCATCTCATAATTTGACTGCAACGATTTGTTTGTCATCGTATTCATTCAGTTGTTATTTGACTTTTTTTTTCTTTTTTTTTTTGAGGCTGCAATCATCTTCAACTGTTTGTTGCATGAGTTTACAGTGATATTTATCTTTTTGATGTTTTCTCACTGTTTTGCACACAATTTTAATGAATTCAATTTTATTCAGTAAGCAATTAGCTTGATTAATTTCTTTTTGTTTCTTCACAAGATTGTCTCTTCAGATATTTTTTCTTGTTTCTGTTCTGTTGTATACCAGCTATTTCAAGTGAGCAATGCAAAATTTTGGGTGATAATGTCATTCCTTTCTTATGGATCAGCATCGTCGTCAAAGTTATGATTTTTATATCTGTTGTTTTAGTTCATGTTGGAATACTTTTTTTTTTTTTTACGTTGATTTTTGTAGATCTATGTTTTAACAAATTATTTCTAACAAAATTTTAATAATTTTAACTCAACAAACATGCAATTGCATATATAGAGGGATTCTAAATTAACCTCCCTACGGCTGAGGTGGATGAAATAGTGAGACTAAATTGCACTTCTTATCCATGTTATTCAATAAGTGTTACAGAATCGTATCCGGATTTAGCTGGACATCTACAGACATCATGGCTGGTTGGGAGTTAATGAATGCACCTTCCTGTTCTTTTGTTTTCAAATTCCTTACTGTTATTCCTCACTCACACTGTCGTCCTACAATATGTAAGATAAAATAATTGTGCAATAAATAATTTCTACTGCAGTACATGTATGATAGTATAAACCAGACTAACATCATGATTAGCAAGATATCTGTCTGACTGGTGAGCTAGCACAAAATGTTGCAAACTCTGTATATGATGCAATTAATAATGAGGCCTTAGAAGACCAAAACATAAGATGTGATAATGCTCGAGAATTTAAAATAAATTAATTTCGAAGAAAATGGCTGATGGGAAGCTAGTATGTATGCTTAATTATGTAATACAGTGGAGCTACACACACACCTAATCTATAATTAGTCTATTATAGTAGTAAAATATGGCTAACTCTGATGGCGCAAAACTTAGTTACACAAACTATCATCTTGCTATGCACGTTCATTTCAGTGATTTCCTATAATATGGTTTATAAATACCCATTTTGATGTTAGTTATTTACCTAATGTGAAACAAGTATTTTTTACTACAAATTACCACAATTAAGACAACAGTTTCATACCTTAACTGTAGTCTTCCTGGATGTTTGTTCATTAACACGCTCTAATAACTGAATCAGTTCAGATTCCACTAGCTAAAAGAAAAAAAAAATATATATATATATATAATTTTTATATCTAAAGGATATCCTTTAGATATAAAATATATAGCTAATGTGTTGGCTTCCTTTAGATACTTAATATCTAAAGGAAGCCAACACATGATGAAAAAAACAAAAGCAATCTTCACTCCAAGCTGCTAAAAACCAAAAACTAATTTCCTCCATGCACATGATGCAGGACAAAATTATAAATAGGTTTCATATAATTTTCTGACAGTTAAGTGCAATATTGCGATTTAACCTTGAAAACAGATTACTCCGCTAATGCATTTCAAATATCATTTCATCAAATGCTAGACACCATTGGGAAATTAAAAGAAGACAAGTGGTTAACACAAATCACACACACAGAGAGAGAGGAAATGAAAGTTTTGAGGAATTGATTTCTATCCACTATTCTTTCTAAGCTACTAGACAAATTTAGAAACAAATTCAAGTTCAGTTCTAATTGTACTTAGCATTCTGCTACTACAAATCTATAGGATAATCTCACTTATGTCACCTTTCTTTGGACAAATGTCATGAAAAAGTCTGAAGAAACTAGTAGTTTCTCTTGATATTGTTGAAGCATGCAATCAGGTTTGGCATCTCATGGTCTCTCTTGTGATTCTAGCAACTAGGTCACTAGCTTTCTTTCTGGTGGATGGATCTTTATTTTTGAATTTTGAAACTAATGCTAAAGTACCACACAGCTCTGTTCTTTTATCTTCAGCATCCCTGTATACCATAGACCTTCTCTAGCTGAGTGCAAATACAATATGCAGAATACCACTCTAAATCCTGATTACAAAATTATTCTTCAGTGGTGTCTGACAATTTGGTTAATATCAATGCTTCCAAAATAAAACTCTCTCTTCTTGGATTACTCTTGGCTTAAACATATTCCAAATATTACATCCTAAGTATCCAAGAAAGTAGGTGTTTCATTTAACTATAGGTATTAACTTTACCACCAAATAACTATTAACTCTATACAAATCTATCCACTAGCGAATGCTATTCTCACAAGGATTTTTAGGAATCTCTGAGAGATTCCTAAAAATCCTTGACCCAGTGTAGAAGAATATGATTAGGTTGACTGATGGTCTCTCTCCCATTCTCTTTTCCACAGATGTTAAGTTTCTGTTCATTACATTTTTACAGATATTAAAAAAGTCTGTATTTATTGGAATTAGTAATTTCCTTATCCTTCTCTAAATTTCTTCAAGCATGTGCAGCTGGTTCCTCTTTGCAGTTCAATTCTAAATTCAAAGCACAATTTTTTTCCCCTCTACTGATGACTTTTGGAATTTTATATTTCCTACTCTGTAGTTCTTTGACTAATGTTAACAAGTTTCTCCCCTCTCTCTCTCTCTCTTTCTCTCCTTCCACCAGCTTTCTGCCTTTCAAACAATTGAATAGCAAAAAAAAAAAAAAAAAAAAAAGAAATAATCAGTATTGAGATTATCTTCTGCTTTGTTATGTTTCAATTCATTTCACATTAAGCAGCATTTTTTCCTGCACACATAATATGCTGAGTCTTTTCAACATATTATATTTAAAGGAAAACCTGAATTATTTGGGATCATGTGTAAATTGCTATAAAATGGAAATATTATGCACCATAGAAACACAGTTTGTGAACATGGTGGCTTTCTAGAACAGTGTCGTGGTCTCCATATTAAATAACCGGTTGAAAAAACAAAGGTTGGGAGACTGTGGTTGAACCACACTATAGGAAAGCAGCTGGTATTAGAAAGCTCAATTTAATTGCAAAGAAGGGTGAAAGAGTTTGGGTTATTGATGCACAGATAGTGGGTACTGGACACCCACTTGTTGTCAGTCATAGGAACAAGGTCTCATATTATAGGCAGAATACAGATCTTTGCTCGACAGATTGAAGAGGAGTTTGGGACAGCTCCTCATTTCACTAGTGGTACCCTTCGTGGTGTATGGTGCAATGAGAGCTACAAAGACTTGACTTCTATAGGCATTACTTTGGCACACATTAAAATCTTCACTTAGAGCTTTGCAGGACACACTGGCGGCTTGGTATCATCACCAACGAATGACTTCTAGAATGCCTCGTACCTGCATGGGATAGATCTTGATGTATTTTGGCTTCATCTTTCTGGCCTATTGGGGGCAAAGGCCTTTGCTCTGGTAGACCATAGTAGGCAGCACTGCATTTCAGTACAAAGATTTTTAAAATAAAATAGTTAATTTCACAAGGTTTATCCAAAGATATGTCAAAAGGTAAAGATGAAGGCTATGCAATATTTTTCTAAAACTACTGAGAAGTACCAAATGAAACTACATAGGCATAATGTCAGTGGTGGCTGGTGAAAATTTTAAGTGGGGGTGCTGCATATACAAAATAAGAAAATAATTCATTGTTTCCTAATCAGTAACCAATTTATTAATAAGTAAATTTACATATTAAAAAATTTGCTTTATTAAAAATATTTTTTAATATTATATATGAAATTTAATATTAATACAATTTTTAATAATATTTTTGCATGCAAGCATACAATTTATTTGTAGTGTCGGATTCACTTGTTATATGCAGTGACAAGTGAAGTTCAAATGAATATCGGCAAATCTAGCCGAAACTGATCGAACGTGATAATTCCGACGCTGTGTTAGATCACAGTGCATTTGTTTAATAATCTAAAGCGTTAATAGATTCCAATTATTAACTATTCAATCTATGTTGAAACATAAGCTGTAACCTTTAACATGTTATATTGCATTTACGTGTATATAACGTTGTAAGCATTGTTATTATTTATAAATACAAACAAAATTTAATTTTTCGTTTTTTCCTTGGGGGTGCTGCAGTGTCGCAGTGCTTACGTACAAGCTGCCACTGCATAATGCTATTTTAAAGAAAATTTACAGTAAACTATCATGAGTTTGCTAAAGCAAGAAAGTCAGTTGTAAATTAAATTGCAATTCATCAAGAAAAAAATAAATGGCAAATTCTAAAAATAAGAGAAAAATGCAGTACGTTTCAGTGGTAGTAAAACTATTGCCAATTCAGAAGGCACAATTATACATTTAAATTTAAACATATATAACATTAAAATACTAAAATATTAAATAGTTTTAATCAAACTGAAATACGTCAACATGAAACGATTGCAATCCAGTACTTTTTTTGTGTGTGTGTGGGGGGGGGGGGGGATATTTTATGCAAGTGATGAGTATAGATAATGTTTTTGCCTATAGCAAAAAAGTAACTTTTGCTGGTTATAGTGTCTCGTTATTTCATCAAGTAGAGATCATTATCTGTTAATACTTTGAGATGGCTACATATGGAGTACTAGGCACACGTCTGGTCACCTGGGTTTCTTGGTTGTGGAAATGGTGGAGAGAATTTAGAGGCAAGTGGACCAAGATGGTGATAACTATGGGATGCTCCCCATAAGGACAGACTAAAAGTTTTGTGGGGTACAAAATTTAGTTCATAAGCAGAAAATAGGGAATATCATAAATGTAAGTTGCTAAAGAGAGGGTTTATAAAACCGATAAAGGAAAAATTTCAGCATGACCAGATGAGAGAGAACAAGGTCACTCCTGGAAGTTAAGAGTGTAGTGTTAGCGAGGGTGAGGACTGGATTTGTTTGCAGTGGTTAGTGAGTGGAATAGATTACCAGAGGTCATGAGTGCTGATACATGTAAATTAAATACATCTTACTGCTATAAATAACTCAAGAAAATTACAAAATACTTACTTTCCCTTGAATCTGTCCTGTTCTAGCCATATTTATTAGCATATTTTCTACTAATTTCCCCTTTTCAGGTTTCGCCAAAGCAATGGTACTTACTAGAAACAAATGAAAACTTAATTGGCATTTTCACTCAAGAGAAAATGGCACTTAAGTCAGCGCCATTGCAGAAAAACAGAATTATAATAAATTATTTATTCATGCAATGATAAAAATTTGAAAAATAACTTGAATACATGAACTAAACATACTCTAAAGCAGGGACAGTCACTATTTCATGTAAACTTTCAGTCTGTACCAAGTATGAAAAAATTTAAATATATTATGTATGTGTTTAGCATATATGGCAATATACCGAAGTTCAGCAGCAGTTCTAAAATGTGGACAGCATTCCCAATGCATATCATTTCACTGCTACAAGAACTAGAGTGGGAATGGAGCTATAGAGAACAAACACCAGAACACTTATCCCAAATGACAAAATTGAAACAAGAATTGATATTATATGATGGCCTGGGTGGCAGTTAGCATACCTGCTCTCCAACGAACAGGTTGTGGGTTCAAATCCCACCATGAATGTTTCCGATTTTCTTTATGTGGGAGATGAATTTCATTGCCCAGTGCAAGACCACTATCCACCTTGCTGGAGGCCTGAAGTGGCTTGAAAGAGTTTCATGTTTATTCTCTAGAGCAGGGTTTGCAGACTAAGTAAAAAGAAATAAAAATTTGCAACAAATATATAAAATTGATTAAAATGGCAAAAAAAAAAAAAAAAATCCTTAGTCCACCCACAGTACAAAATGTACTATAGGTTTATAATAACCTTTCGTGGGTGGGAACCACACACACGCACAAAAAAAATGTCAAATATGAACGAAACTAGAAATAAAAGATAATCATAATTGTGTTGTATTATAACAAAATGAACTTTATGACATGCTTTGCAGTTTAGTTGCACACCCATGCCAAATATATTTACGTGGGTGGCCTGAAAAGTACTCGACCTGAATCATAAATGGAACACTATCGGCAAGATTTTTTTTTTCTAAGTTGGTACATCTGTCATAAGTATCCACGTGAAATTGCAAGTCATTCCATCAAGTAGTTATTTTTATACAGCTGTCGGAAGCAAAAGTGTTGTCTGTATCCCTTGAAATGGATAAAATTGAGTATCACGGGGTTATAAAATTCTTTGTAAAAAAACGCCAAAAGAAATTCATTCAAAGTTCGTAAAAGTTTACGCCACTCTTCTCCTTCATTTTTGACAATTAAGAAATGGCTGCCGAGTTTAAACACGTCCATACCAGCCTTGAAGGTGATCCATGAAGGACCTCCAAAAAGTGAAACACCAGAAATCATTGACCAGTGCATGATATGGTATTGGATGACCGGCGAGTCAAAGTGTGTGAAATTGCTGAGACTATAGGCATTTCAAAAGAACGTGTAGGATGTATTTTGCATGAAGAATTGCAACTGAATAAGCTTTGCGAAAGATGGGTGCCACGCAGATCAAAAACGCACCCACATGAAAATCTCGGAACAGTGCTTGAAGCATTTTAACAAACTGATTTTGTGGGTTGATTTATTATGATATGAGATGAGAACTTGGATTCACCAGTACACAACAGAATCCAAACAGCAGTCTAAACAGTGGACAGAAGCTGATTGTTTAGTGCCAAAGAAGATAAGGTCATGGCATTGGTGTTTTGGGATGCTAAAGGCATTTTGTTTATAATTTTCTTGAAAAGGGTAAAACAATAACCAGGGACTATTATTCCGATCTTTTAACCAGACTAGATGAAAAAATTCGTGAGAAAAGACCTGGTTAGCAGAAGGAAAAAAATCATCTTTCATCAGGACAATGCACCTACCCACAAAGGTGTTTTGGCAATGGAAAAATTAAGGGATTTGCACTATGAATTGTTGGAACATCCACCCTATTCTCCAGATTTGGCTCCCTCTGACTTCTATCTCTTCCCAAAACTAAAACTCATCCTCGCTGGTCAGCGTTTATCTTCGAATCAAGAGGTGACTGCAGCTGTAGAGGGGTATTTTGCAGATTTTACTAAGAACCACTACAGGGACAGGATAATGGTGCTGGAGCATCACTGGAATAAACGTATGTCTTAAGGGAGATTACGTTGAAAAATAAAAATAATTTTGAAATTATAAATTTGTTTTTTCATTGTTAGGTCGAACAGAACAGACCACCCTCGTATTTAAAATGTGAAAATGGTTTGGTGACTATCACTTAATGCACCTTTATTATTATTATTTTTTTTTTTTTTTAAGTTTGTTAAATTCGAAATAACTGAAAAAAAAAAATGGCAATTTGGAAATTTCTAGAACAGATGTATGTGAGCATTGTCATCTAGAAGTTTTGCTTTTGCTTTAATGGATAATAAGATAGAGCCTTCATAAATATTCTTAAGTTTATGATATAAAATAATATTCTTAATTTATTTGGCAGCTCACAAAGTAACATTCCAAAGACTTTTTTATATTTTTGCTGAATTTATACTTTGCATTCTTGCCAAATAGAAAATAAAATTTTACATTATCTCTACACATTTTTTCTTTGACTAAAATGCAAGTTAAATTTTTTAAACTTTATGATAGAGCAGCAGAAATTGGTCTCTGCATCCCCTGTGCTCAAATTTTTTGTAGATCTGACACTGTTAAGTTGTCCATAAATCAGTGTAAAAACTTGACAGCACACCAAATGTAGTTCTCCTGTCTAAAGATATCAAATATATACAAATTACTGTTCACATGACAAATTCTTAAGTTAGTTAAAGACCAAAATCTGAGATCAGAATGAGATAACATATTTCTTAAATTAGCCACGCCGGTTAACATGCCTTATTCAGAAAAGAAAAAGAAACAAAACAACCAGAATAGAGACCAGCACTTTTTTAAGTAACTGAGAGCTACAGCCCTATGCTTGATGAACTTACCTTTGAACGAAGGCAAGAATAATAATTATGAAGTATCTATAATTTTGTACTCTCTTCAAAACCTATGAAAAAATTGAGTAGAAAACATTCATCCTCAGTGCTACTTCAAACTCACCATGTTCAAAAGAAAGAACAATTTTTATTGCTAAGTTTTGTGAAGTACAGTAGTATTGCTCCAGAGATTTCTAATCTTTTTCACCTACTTTTAGTCAATTTGATTGGCGTGCAACAACCAAATCCTCTGTCTACACCTGATTAAAATAAAAGTAAAGAAAACTGCAGTACTGTAGTTTTTATTCATTTCATCATGTGTGATTAGGGTATTGAAAGCATGATCTGCAAATTCTGAGTTGCCATAATAATGGTTGTAAGTTCAAGGCAAATGCTAACATATCTTCTTGTTAAAATCTCCTATCTTGTGCTTGGGTTCATAGTAGGCCAAGTTGCAGGTGTAAGGTATCTTATACACTATCTTGGATGGTTAGAGGATCGATCTTGTCTGTTCATCTGTCCTTAGATGAACAGACAAGATTTGCTTGTGTTTTATATAAACAGAAAAGGATAATGAACTATTTGGAAGATGTGGGACTAATGTGTCTAAGAAGGACAGACAATGAATTGATTATTTTATATAATGAAAATAACATTTCAGGATACTGTTTGTTGAAATGAGAAAGATAATCACTAAAGAGAAGGATAATCACAACAATTGCCATCTAGGTGATTGCATGTTTTGTTTTCTACATAAACTAAGCATGCACACAGTGAATTATGATTGATTAAGTGTGACTTCATTAAATCAGGGTGATTTGTTAATAAGTCACCCTGATTTAATGAACTCTGTTCATTAAATCAGGGTGACTGATTTAATCTGATATCACATATGTTTACTGATGTGCTATTTCATTAAATAGCACATCAGTAAACATATGTGATATCAAAGCAAATCATGAAGTTTATTTCTTTTTTTTATAAAGGAATTTTTTTTTTTTTTGAAATATAGTTTTGAAAAGAATGGAATTTTTCACAAAAGACAGGAGTTGTATGCACGCACATGTGTATGCTTGTGTTGGGAAACATGATTCTACTAACTATTTGCAAGTTTTTATGTATAACTGTCTATACTGGACAAAAGTGGATAGGTAATTGTATATATATAAACTTTTAGGACTCCATAAATTTGAGGTGGTTCTATATGTTAAGGTTGTAGAAGCAATCTTGAATGTTTACACAATCAAGTGTTAGTGCCTTTGTACTGTGACAAGTTTTTTTCCTGCTCCAAAAATGCTAGTTTGAAATACAGCAAAATATTAGCAACTTAATAAATAATATTATTTATTTAGTTCTTATGGTGTATTAAACATTAAGAGTATAAACAGAAAAAGGTGGAACATGAGATGACCTGGTGTGTAACATTCCTACTTTGCTACCTGGTTAGATGTGTTTGTTCTGTTCTTGTTTTATGTATTTCAGAACAGAACAAACACATCTATGCATTACACGGAATATGAATATGAAGCTTCTGAGGTAAATGAGCAGTGCCTTTTCTTCTGCTTATCTATCCTAAATTTTCTTCTGCTATACAATACATTATACCAATGATGTCTTTAAGAATAAAATAGGCATGATGAAACAGTCTCAATGTTTCATTTATTTTTGACGTTACAAACTAAAAACATCCCACAAATGGCTACTAAATAATTATTGTTAATGGTAATACTAGTTTTGCAATCTGGACAGCTAACAAATAATCTTATTGTCTTATATAACTACCAAGAATGCTTGAAGGCCAAGTAATGATAGATAGAGGCAGATCTGGGTTCATGATTAGTTCTTAAACAAAGGCAGCTGGTGTGCTGCAAAATAGGCAAACTCCAGGAGAATACACAACAATTTATAGACATAATACAATGACCACATACCCTTAGTTGCTTCAGTCATAAATCGAAAACAAAATGAAACAAAGCTGCTGGAGGAGATGATAATCAACTAGAAATGTTTAAATATAGAGGTACTGCATCATTCAGATGATTGGAGTACAGCTCTAATAGAATCCATCTATAATAAAAGGAAATAAGACTGACAAATACAGAAGAATATCCCTAGTAAGTGTTCTAGGTAATATTTATGCAAGTATACTTGGGAAGAGGTTAAGAAAAATGGTGGAAGGGAAACTTGGAGGAAGAATAAGATAGGTTCAGACCAAACAAAAATCATAAAAATATAACAATATTTTATGATTATATAACAGTACATAAAAGTTTTATAGATCTGGAAAAGGCATATGACGAGGTCTTATTGATGTATAATCATCAAATTCCTCATATGTATCCTTCAAGGGGATGTAGAGGATATTGCAATAATACTAGATGGAAAAGTTAATCATTACTTACCTCCTATCAATAATTTTTCTCCAAATTGATCTGTTATCTGTCAATACTCCAAAATAAGATATTTCTGTCTTCTAAGGTGCATCTGACTGTACTAATCCACCCAGACTTTGTTCTTCTTCCATCTTTATAATACCATTCTGGCAAAAAAGTACTTGTTTTGCTAACCTTTCCCCTCCCATTCTGTTTAGGTAAACACACTACCTGAGTTAGTTCTGCTAACACATTTCCAGATGTTAATAACATGTTCAAGAATAGAATCCTTGGCATCACTACTTAAAGGACCATGACTGCTGCAAAAGCACCCATATGTTCATTGTTTATTAGTCCATTTTTTAAGGTTTCACTGGCGTAACCTGACAGCTGTTTCGAACTGGATGGTTCTCTTCTGAGACCAGGCAGAACCCTTTAGAGAGCAAAAACTCTTATTCAGTGCTAAAGAAATCAAATGTCAGAGAAATGCATTTTTGTAAGTGAACTTTCAGTCGGTACATAAAAGTAATTACTAAAGAAAGAACCATATGGCTTCATTTCGGCGATGCAAAATTACATAGGAAGAGTGGATATTAAAGATCCAAAATTATTTCAAACCTGAATGTTTGTAGCACTTATCAAAGTTTTGTAAAATTTCACCTGAGGGCTTATGAGAATACAATCCTCAGGATAGGAGTTGCCTTAGCTTGCACTACTTAACACAACTGCTGCACAAGTGCCAGCATGTTAAGAAACTTTTATTATGCATTTTTTTAAGGTCTCACTGGTCTGACAGTTGTTTTGAACTGGTTGGTTCTCTTCAGAGACTAGGCAGAATCCTTTAGAGGAACCCGCAGAACCCGATAGTTTAGTGTTTGGGCTAATTCTGCTCTTGTATATAAATGACCAGCTCTCACAAACTTTCAATCCTATCCAAAACTTTTTTGATGACAGTACACTCCATTCCTCCTTTTCATTCGACAAACCTTGTAGTGCTCAAGTATTAGAATCATCAAGATCTAACATGACCAGGTGACCTGAACTGAGCTCTCCTAGCTATATCTCAATGCAGAAAGGACAACCTTGTAAATTTCAATGCCACCAAAACTCAGTCCTGTCCAATCTCTCACAAGAAAGAGCTCGCATGCCTCTCCCTTACCCTCACTAATACTGAAATATCCAAGTACGATTAGATTTCTCTTCTTGGTCTGCCCTACCCCTTAGATCTTTCCTGGCACAACCACATTTCAACTATAGGTTCTGCAGCCACAAAAAAAAAACCTGGTGTACTTTTTCCACACAAAACACTACTTCACACCTCTCACAGCTGCTAACTCTATACAAAGCCCAAATCTGTCCAGTCATGGAATATTGTTCCCATATTTGGAGAAGTGCATCAAAATCTTCTCTAAGAGTGCTCGATTCTAAGAGGGCAATCCAGCTAATTAATGATCCCACTCTCACAAAAGTTCAGTTTCTACCTTGTGCCTGTTCTCCTCCATAGTCATTAAAATAAGAGCCACTGTTAACCAGCACCCTTTTACAGTCCATCTTGAAACTCACCAAACCAACTTCACTGCCTCCTCTTTCATTCTATCTACTTCTGTTCTTTGGAACAGTCTCCCCCACTCTGTCTTCCCTGAAGATTACAATCCTCAGCTATTTAAGAAAATGTGAACAGATTCCTCCTTTCTTCTATTCCTCTTGTCCACACACGGCACTAATGTGCTATACATCATGTGATCTTTCGTGTATGAATCAGATATAAAAAAAATTTTTTTTTTAAATCTCTTATTTCATATAAATTTATTCAGTTGACTCCCTAATATCTTTGCTAATTCTTTTGTCATCTTCACTAAAAATTGTGCCTAAATAACTGAAAGGTTTTACTTGTTCTACAGGTTCTCCATTTAAGATGCAGCTGATGTTTTCAACGATTCTAATCATTTTTACTGTAATTGTGTTTTTATTGCTGATTTTCATGGCAAACATATTGCAAAAATTATTCAATTTAGTCAAGGAATCCTGCAAAATTTTACTATATATATTTAGGAGTATAACATCATCTTCATAACAGGCTGAGATTAACATCTCCAATTATTATATCAAGTTTAACAACCACTTTCCTTCATAACATGATCTATATCAATGATGAATAACAGTGAATATAATGTGCACCCTTTTCTCACATCTGATTAACAAACTATCTTCCTGTCACTCCTTTAAATTCTATCTGCTGACTTACAACTCAAATATTGTGCCTGATATAATGTCCCATTTACACCATATAACTGTAGCATTTTGAACACCTCTCTCTTTTGGAAACTTGTCATATGCCTTTTCCAAATGTACAAAACTTAAATACAAATTTTTGTTATATTCTCATAATTTCTGTTATTTGTCTTAAAGTGAAAATCTGATCCTGACCACTTCTATTTGGTTTCAACCAAGCTTGTTCTCCATGTTTTCCTTCCACAATTTTTCTTAACTTTTTCTCAAGTATACTTGCATAAATCTTACCTGGAACACTTGGCAGAGAAATTCCTCTAATTCTCACATTCACTTTTATTTCTCTTTTTCTAGATGGGTATGATGAGAGCTACACTCCAAAAATCCAAAATTCAATCCTTGGACAAGGCCTTTTTTCTGAATTATGCAGTGTACCCACTGCATAATTCAGAAAAATACCTCCACATTTGAACATTTCTGGTTGAATATCATCTACCCCAACAGCGTTTCCATATTTCAGGTATTTGATGATTTTTTCTAATTCAAGTATTGATGTATATTCTTGATTGCATTCCTGTTGAATTTCTTCCACCACCATGCTGTCATTTGTATCATTTAAGTAATCTTTCAATACATATGTTATATTTAGAAGAAGCAAAGCTGTTCAGAACTCCACAATTATTACCTGGTGCAAAAAGGACATTATAATGAGCAATACACAAACTATATTTGAGTTGTAAGTCAGCAATCAGAATTGAAGAAGATAGAGGAAAATGATATGAAGAAAAATTAAGTGCAAGACAAACAGATATGAACTTATTCATCACCTATATGGATCACATTATGACAGAAAGTGATCAGACCTATCAAAACTACAAAAACCGGATGTTAATCTCAGCTCTCTGCTGTAAGCTGCTAATAATGCTATATTCTTTAAATCTACACTGGTTTCCATAAATTAAGGAACAAATAGAAAAATCATGATAACATGATAAAATCATAAAAATCATAAAAACATACAAAAGTCTGGTATACTCTGTAAAAAGTGATATTGAGTCTGGTTACCATATACAAACAACTGGCACCAACAACATACAAAAATGAGCCATGTCATAAAAGATTGGATGTTTGGTGAACATTGACAATTCATTTTTTGAAATTTTTGTTGATAATACTTAGTTAATTTATTGTATTTATTTGTTTTGCAAGTGTGTGAAATAGACCGAGTTATTTAGTTGTAATAAAATGTGTATATATTGTTGGTATGGCACCTATGTGTAGCAGAACAATGGCAGCCAAGACATCTTTATTGGGCAAGCTAAATTTGAGTGATTTTTGTCCAGTACACGATTTGTGACATGTACTTATCACAAAAATTGAAAGATTTGTGGAAGGAGAGCTAACCTGTTGAGCAGGTGTATAATAAATGTTTTCAGAGTGAATACAGAGAACAAACTATGTGATAGTATAGTAGAGAGTAGAAGACCAGAAATATCAGTGATAATACTGAAAGTAAGGTGGCAGAAATTCAGGAAAATGTAGAAGACCTGAATAAAGAAACAGGGTGCATGTGCAGTCCTTCACAGGACAAAAGCACAAGATTGAAGGACTGTAGAAATGGCAAGAGATCAGTTAAACTGAGTATAGAAAAAAGCAAGAGGTCCAAAGCCAAAAAGAAAATTGTAAGAATAAACAAGAGAAAGAGCATAAGCAGATGATTTTTTATGGCGATTCTATGATAAGGGGAATACATCACAAAATCTTGTTTCCCTGTGTGAAAATTAATAATATTAATAATGCTGTTAGAACACAAAAAGGGAAAGTGAAAGAATTTAACTGTTTTGGCTGGAACCAATGACATAAGAGGTGAGAAGTACTGTATGAAACAGGACATAGAAGAGCTATTGGAAGAAGTGAAAAAGAAGAGTGATGATACCTAATGAATCAATATGCAGGTATACATAAGGAATGATAGAGTTTGTGGACCTATGGCTGCACTTAAACAGATTTGGAGTTAGGTGTCTAGAGAGCTTTGTTCACTGAGAGTGTGGAAGCACAAAGTCACAAAAACTAAAGAAATTAAGGCATATGCAGATGAATATATGTGAAGGCACCCATGAAGCGAATAGTTTGTGAATGAACAAAAAATGCAGAATCTAGTCTCTCAGGTAACAATATCGAATGGGTTGATTGGATTTTAACGGTATAGATGCGAACACAGATTGATAAGAAAATAACTATTTATTAACTTAAATGCTAATATTTCGCTGGTATTATATCCAGCATCTTCAGAGCATGCAAACAAAGTTTGTTACAGCAGCAAGACAACTGCAATCTGGTGTAACAGTGGAACTAGCATGAGTAATTGTAGCGTGTGACACAAAGACTAAAGTCCTAATTAGGTGCCATCTAAGTTTAAAAAAAAAATTTATTTGGTCTTAGGATGACTGTCTCCCAAATCTTTTGTAGATTTATACATTTATACTGTATAAATCTACCAAAGATTTGGGAGACAATCATCCTAAGACCAAATTATTATTTTGTTATTTATTTTTTTTTTAAACTTAGATGGCACCTAATTAGGACTTTAGTCTTTGTGTTGCACGCTACAATTACTCATACTAGTCCCACTGTTACACCAGACTGCGGTTGTCTCGCTGCTGTAATAAACTTTGTTTGTATGCTCTGAAGATGCTGGATATAATACCAGCGAAGTATTAGCATTTAAGTTAATAAATAGTTATTTTCTTATCAATCTGTGTTCGCATCTATACCGTTAAATTCCAATCAACATGTGCGACAAACACACAAGCCTTTCCACACGGTTAAATATCAAATGGGGTCGTCAATTCAGGATGTAAAGGTGGGGGGATCACTTTCCTCCAATTGGAGACAATTGGAGGAAAGTGATCATGTGGTCTTGACTTGGGAGGTAGCAAAACATGTGGAAATTCCAGTTAAGAAAAGGTATATATGGCAACTACAAGGCAAATGATCATGATACACTTAGAAGGTAGCTTGAAAGAGTATCATGGCATAAAGATCTGCAAGAGAAAGACGTTTACAGTGCATGGGAGATAGTTAAGGGGTATCTCACGGAAGCAATATCACACTGTATACCCAAATTCAGGTAGAAGTTAGATGGATGAGTCATATCATTAAGCAAGAGCTGGGGGAAAAAAAAAAAGATTTTTGAGGGTATATAAGGAGAAAGGTGATCAGTTAACTCAAACAGTACAAGGAGCAGGCAAGAAAGGCAACCAGTAGGGTAAGGGGATAAAATCAGATTATATAAGAAATTAACTGAGCAGATGAAAGGTAGTCCCAAAGAGTTTTTTTCGTCATGTGGCAAGTAAGAGGAAGAATGATTATAAAAGGATAACTTTAATGAGTGCAAATGGTAGAGAGGCAACAGAGGCAAATGAAATTGTTGCCTATGAGTGACAGTTTTGCAAGCTATACCATCCAAGTGAAGATACTATTATAGCAGAGGTAACAGGGACTGATGTGAGAACAGAGGTTGATGAAATGGAGATACTTGTTCTATTGCAGAATCTGAATGCAAACACATCTATGGGGCTGGATAGGATATTGGCTTGAGTTTTAAGAGAATATGCAGGGAAAGAGGCAATGTCTTCAACTAGGCTGTTTAAGTCTCATCTCTGGCAAAGTCGCAAGAGACCGTAAGGAGGGCAAAATAATTCCTTTGCATAAAGGAAGATCTAAGTCTATGACAGCAATTTATAGACCACTCGGTATCTCAGGAGTGGAGGTAAAAGTACTGGAAAAGTTGATCAAAAAGAGAATTCAGGAATGACTGGATAAGAATATACTCTATGAGGAACAGCATGGCTCTGTGAAGAGTCAGTAATGCCTTGGTAATCTACTAACATTTTATAATAGAGTGGCAGCAGAGCTGGATAAAGGAAAGGCTACATGATGATACTGATGGATTTTGCAAAGGCATTTCACTGTTATGCAGATGGAAACAAATGGGGATGAATATGAAACTGATAATATGGATAAAATGGTAGCATGGACAGATACCAAAGAGTTGCACATGGAGGAGCAGAATCCAGAAGAAAGCAAGTGACTAGTGGTGTAATGAAGAGCTCTGTGCATGGACCACTGTTATTTAATATGTATATACTGTAAATGATATAGGAAATAATTTGAAGGGAGATATTCAGTTGTTTGCTGATGATGCAAAGTTAGGTAGGATAATACTTAATCAAGGTGATGTAGAGAGCTTGCAGGATGATTTCAATAGGTTGACAGTATGGGCAAAACATAATACATGTCAATTTAACGTGAAAATGTGCGAGATTATGCATTTTGGGATGCAAAGATTGCAAGCTGTGTACCACATTGAGGGAAATGTACTCCAGAAAACTGATGAAGCCAGGAATTTGTAGTAGTAGTAGACAGAGAGTTAAAGTTTAGAGGACATATTACTAAGGTTGCTAAAGTAGCCCATAAGATTACTTAGCTATTGAAGAACACACTATCAAGCAGAGATAAGGGAGTTATCGTTCTGCTTTTTTTTTTTTAAATTTATTTTTAAGCCTTTACACAACCATATCTGGATTACTGTGCTCAGATCTGGTCACCTTGCTTTCTTACGGATGAGGAAGTAGCGGAGAGGATCCAGAGGCAAGCGACTAAGATGGCGAGTGGTCTGTGGAATGTTTCCTATGAGGATAGATCAAGAGTTTGTGAATTGCAAAAGTTGGCTGACAGGCAAAAAAAAAAAAAAAAAAGGTGGGAGGGAGGGGAGTGCTCTGATAGAAAATATTTAAGCTACTTAAAGAATTTTGTAGGATTGATGCAGGGGAAACGTTTCAGTACTTGGTAGAGGCAGAACAAGAGGTCATCCCTGGAAGCTGGGTAAGAGTGTGGTTAGCAAAGGCATGAGGATTAGATTAGAAGATGGTCTGTATGCCCTATCTACACACTACAAGAGAGAACATTTAAAACGGACCAGGCTCTATATTAACTGGACCCAAGACAATGGCAGTTGATACTGTTTACAGATGAGCCCCAATTTGCTCTACAAAGTGATACTGAGCATGCTCTGATCTGAAAAGCACCACAGACAACAATATCATCCTTCTGTGAGAGGGATAATTATGGTGGAGATAGTGTGATGGTTTGGGAAGGCATCTCATTGGATAGACACACTGACTTGTATGTGCTTCCTAGCAGAACCATGAATACCGCAACTTACAGATATCCCAATTTTCATCAGCACGTAGGTGCTATAAGGGAAACATTTATCACAAGACGATAATGCATATCCTCATGAGTGAAACTCATGGAACAACATCTTCAAGAGGGAGACTATTGTATATTTATATATGGACTGACTAGCCAGGTCTCCTGACCTTAATCCTATTGAGCATATCTGGGATGCACTAGGTAGACGTGCTGCAGCTGTGAAATTCCCCCTCCCAAAAACAAACAAAAATCTTGAGGGAGTTAAGAGAGCTTTGCAGGAACAGTGGGTATTATTACCAACTGAGCTCCTGGACACATTATGAACAGTATAAAATATCACTTTGAGCACTGCATTGCCGTGAGAGGATGATGTTTTGAAGTACTTTGACTATCTCATTTTGACCTCTTGTCAAAAGTGATTCAGGAGTTCAAAACTAGCCCACTCCTCCTTCAGAGCAAGAATAAGGCCTTGTTTGTTTTCTGGAGGAGAATTTCAAGCAGCAATGCATCTCCCTATTGTATCCCAAACGTGTTCTATGGGGTTGAGATCTCGGGAGCGTGCTGGCCACTCAATTTCAATTTAATTAATATCCTTAGTTTCCAGAAGTATATCCATTGCTCGTGTATGATGTGGTGTGGCATTGTCATCCATAAAAATGGATTCTTCACCTACGGCACCACGGAACAATCGAACATGATGTTGAAGAACTTTGTTCCAATATCGTTCACTAGTCAGTCCATTTTTCCAGCACTTGTAGCATAGTGCATCCATGAAGCATAATGCCTCCCCACACTATGAGCCCAAAGCGACCATATCTATCCCTTTCAAGAACATTCTCACAATGGTAAGCAATACCACTATCACGATAGATCATGTGTTATCCAGAATCGGAGGAAAGACTAAAATGATTCATCTGTGAAGAGTACATTAGCCTATTGGTGTCTTGTCCAATGAGCAAGTCACCATTACTGTTGTTTCAGTGTAGAACACTGAAAACATGCTCTACAATGAGCTGTGGATAAAGGGATGCAGAATACAGGAGTATAGGTCTATACTCCCAAAGGGAGTATAGACCTACTTGTCAGTAATGTCTTGCCATAGTTTGTATCTGCATACCTATGTTTGAATGGAGCCAACTTGCAAGCTGACCTGCAAGGTGCATTGATTACATTTTGCTTTTATAACTAAAAACCTGTCATCATGCTGCATGGTAGAGCAAGAGCAACCTCTTAGCAAATGTCTGAAACATATTCTGTTTAAACTAAACATATTTGGTCATTTATAAAATTCAAATACAAACTTATTTATTAATTACTGACCATTTACGAAAAATAAAACTACATTAGAGCCTACCAGTTTTTCCAGCAATGGAGAATATGAAAACTAGTAAATGCAAATTGAAAGGAACATAAAAAACGTTGTAAACCAACTAGTAGCTAAGGTTACACGTTCGCGTGACAGAGAGGACTTATTGTTCTTATTCATTATCACGCACGCGTGTTTGTTGTAAACGTGTAATGTGATTACTGGCTAGCTGTAGTTCAGATTGATTTAGAGAGAGGATCAGGTTTTTCCACGAACTGTTTAGGATTGCACCCTGATTTCTGTTGAGGTTTCCACAGTTATTAACACTATTGTGGCTTCCTTGAATAAACGATATCTGTAGTCGTCATCCAGATATGGCAGTCAGATGTACAGAAATGATGTGCTAAGCCAGAAGAGATACTTCTGTTGTGGTTTACATCACCAACATGCTCTTTTTGTCTGATTTCTAAACTCCGTGAAGTTTGTCCGATGTAGGCAAGACCACAGGAGCAAGGAATGTAATATACTCCTGGATATTTGTAGAAAGGCACCTTATCTTTTGGAGATCCTAAAACTTGTCTGATGCTGGTGGTTGGTTTGAAGACCACTCTGATGTTGTAGGCTCTTAGTATTCTGGCTATTTGATAAGAAATTGACTTGATGAAAGGGATCACTACAGTAGAAATGTACTGGGAGCGTGATTCTTCTTGTCTGGGGTTGTCACCGTATAGATATTTTTTGATGATGTTTTGAGGATATCCATTTTGCGATAATGTGTTAGCTATTAGTGAGAGTTCAGTCTGTGTTCCTCCTCTTCTGGTAGAAGAGGAGGATACACAGACTGAACAGATTTAGACTGGTAGGCTCTAATGTAGTTTTGTTTTTTGTAAATGGTCAGTAATTAATAAATAAGTTTGTATTTGAAACATATTCCATTAGTTTGAAACGCTGCCAAGAGTCTGGATATAATGCTATGCAAGATTCCATACTCTCTGACAATATCAGTAATTCTGTGGCCTTCTTCAAGCATTCCAATAATTGTTCTCTGCGTGAAATCATCTAGATGATGCCTTTGAGATATTACAAGACATCGAAGTTTGCAACTTTATACCTTCATGAAAACAGCTTTCTTCAAACAAAATTTGATTAATGCAGCCTTTTGCCTTTTATCCTCTTGAATGCTACCATGTGACTTCTTTGCACCTGATTCAAAAATTTGAATGCATACCCACATTCTACTCAAAATTGTCAGTTATACAAATTGCCACAAAGAGATTCGTTTAAATTTGCAGTTGTAATCTTCAGAAATAGTGTTCGTCCTTTGGTTTTGGACACCAGTGTAGCTTTCTAACCTAGTAGCCTTTTCTCATCTAATTTCCTTATTTAATTTTTAATTATCTAATTCTATCTACTTATTTAATTTCTCACTGTTATAAAGATATTTGATACTTACATCTCCCTCTTGCCTCCTGTGAAAGAATCTGACTAAGAATATTGTTTCTGAATTCCTCCTCCTTGGCTTTCTGCACATCCTCTTCTCCATCCCTTCTATTCTGCTGATCTCCCTACAATATAAACATGTTGTAATTAATTAAAAATATATCATGTCAATATATTATATTTGTTTTCACAATATCAATGGTTACACGTCATTTCTAAAACTAAACTGTAACAAGTGTTCACAGCATGGTATACTAAATTTATGAATTACATTACATTGGACTACTCAGAAATACTGTTCATTCAACACTGCTTGATACCAACGTAACTGTGATCTTCAACATAGAGAAGCAATGGTTGAGTATTGAGGGTTTCCCGAATTGCAGAACTTCTGACTCTGTCGAGTCTTGTCAACCCCCCCTCAAAGGAACCTCATTTCAGCCGCTTGGATTAGTGTACACATTCTTTCGGTCATTACCCAACTCTCATGACCAATAGGTGAGAATGGGGACATAGACTGTATTGAAGACAGCCAGCTTTGCCTTCTGGCTTAACTCCTGCTTCAATACTACCAAACGGCCAAGCTCCCGCAATATTGTGCTTGCTGAGCCAATCCGAGTATCTAGCTCTTCGTCCCACTTTCCATCATTTGTGAATATGGACCCAAGGTATTTAAACTTCTCCACCAGCCTCAGTGAGACTCCACTCACATGTAGAGTGCACTGGGATGGTTGTCTTGAGACCACAAATGTTTCAGTTTTGCCCACACTGATCTTCATTCTGGTGTTGTGTCGACTCTCCTATGTTTTGGGCCCTCTTTTCTCTCTTATATAGATATATCACTTTATTTTACCTTTCTCTCAATAATTCCTATTTATTATTTTCTTATTTCTTATTTAATATCATTTACTTTAAACTTCTATCTCACTTCACTTAACTCAGGCCGACAAGAGTGAAGCTGTTGGTTTGTGAGACAAAGAAAATGCAAATTGCAGATGCCTATTTCTTTGTCTCAGCACTGGTTCCAATTCCTTATTCTAATTCAGAGAAATTTATTTATTTTTGCTGCACCACCCTGAATCCTAGATTATACTAAACATGTATGACCAAGGAATTAGAACACAGTCAGCAATCACTCTTATCGACTATAATTTTCCAACTTGCAGTCATGACCCAATGTTATCTATTCTCCCGCCCTTTTAGGTTCACTAAATTTTATGAGCAAGTGCAGTAGGTTCTAAGTTCAGGCAATACAACATTAATATTTAAACAAAGCATTTTAATGTCAAGAAAAATACATATAATACACATTATAATACTGAGTAAATCAAACAATCAAAGCTGGGTAGAGAATTAGCACTCATATATACAATTACTTTATCCTCTCTATAAATCTCAATCTGGGAAACATATTTTATAACATTTAATACACTTAGTCTCGTTGTGCTACTCTAGTTAATCAATTCCATTCTCAATATGAATCAAATTCTATTCTCAATTTTCTCTGACAATCCTATTCAATATTTATATATAACAGACTCAATTAAGAACTCTAGTAAATCTCTCTCTCAAGGTTAATTCATGAAACAACTTTCAGTTATCTCTTTCAATTTTAGCAGTAATTCCTAGATTCTATCTGCCACATAAACTTTATGTACAATATTCAGTTTCATTCTCAATCTATCAATTAACTGTCCTAAGAGTCTCTCGTAGCACATACAATAAAATCTTCCTAATCATTTCCACTAGATAGAAGATATAAAATTCTGCACCTTACCAATTGCTGGTTTGTTACTCTGGCCGCTTTACTATCTCATCGGATGTCTACCTTCTACGATTACTTTACGTCACACAATTTCTGAATGTTCACTACGAATTCTCTCTGTACTTCATAGTTGGATATTTCTGTAGTCTTCCACAAATATGGTCTGCTGGGCTAGTTCCGACTGGCAGGCTTCCTGGTCATTCTTTCGATATCTCCTTGAACAAAGGAAAACCACGTGGAGGCTCCACACCAGCTGGACCTATGAGAGCACAGGAAGCAGGAAAACGTCTAAAAAGCCATGTCTCCAGCGTTACATGCACTTTTAAACGCCGCACCACTCCTTTCTCTTTCGTCATCGACATCTACATCATCTTTCTTCACGTCACACGGCACTTGGCACCGCACGCGGAATCCTCTTGTAACTTACGGAGTGTAGCGGTGGGGGGACCGTGCTTTCTAACAGATATGCCTGTACACTGTATTACGCGTTTCTGAAATCGGCCATTTCGCAATTTTGAATATTATTTCTCTCCCAGCAATTTATCAGGTACTTACATAGTATTTGAGACTAAGCAGCCATACATAATAAAATTTCATAATACAATATATGATAAAAGACATAAAACTAAATTAAGATTGCTATACAAGTGCTTATTCATTTCTGAAAAAATCATTATTTGCTCCAATAGAGTGGGAACTATGTTAAGTCCGAGTGAAACATAATTTTCTTTAATATTTTGTTTCACTCCGACTTAACACTGGCTTCTGCATAAACAGCTACAAACCTATCCAGGGTCTGCTGGAGGTCATCTGTAGAAGAGCTAAGCAGAACTGGGTCATCTGCAAAAAGCAGACATCTAATGCTACATTTTCCAATTCTGACACACTCACTGCCTCGGCTGTGCCTATCAATCCATTCCATAAATATTATGAAAAGGAGGGGTGACAGAACACACCCTTGGTGGAAGCCAACGGAGACTGTGAAAGGGTCAGACTTTGTGCTGTTTACCCTGACACAAAACTCCAGGCAATCATACAGGGACTTGATAGCACCTAATAGTTGGCCATCCACTCCATACTCCTGTACTACTTGCCACAGTTTATCCCGAGGAACCCGGTCACATGCCTTCTCCAAGTCCACAAAACTTTGTAATCTATTTATCCCAAAAATGCATAACTTTACATTTCTTACATTAAACTGACACCCATCAAATCATATCGATCATTAACTTTTGCCCATACTGACAGACTACTTAAATAGTCCTGCAAGCTCTCCACATCACAGCAGAGTAATTAACTATTACTCTACCTAATTTCACATCATCAATAAACAACTGAATATTTCCTTTCAGGTTATTTCCTATATCATTCATGAACAAAATAAACAGCAATGTTCCAAGCATAATGCTGAACCTTGCAGCACACCACCAGTCACCTGTTTTCAGCTCAATTCTGCCCCTCCATATACACCATTTTTTGATATCTGTCCAGCAGCCACCCTCTTATCCACTTAACCAGTGTCATATCCATCCCCATTTGTTCTAATTTCCGTAACAGAGTTCCATGTGGTATTCTGTCAAATACCTTTGCAAAATCATCATGTAGCCATTTCCTTTATCCTGTATTATAAAAAGTTAGTAAATTACTAAATTATGATTGACCCTTCACAAAACTATGTTGATCCTTATACAGTATCATTTCTATACACCCATTATCGAATCCTCTTTTTTTACCAATTTTTCTAGTACTTTTACAACCATGCCTGAGATACTAATTGGTCTATAATTTGCTACTTTGGTAGTCTTAGAACCCCACTTATACAAAGGATTTATTTTGCCCTATTTCCTTTGGAACTCCACCAGAGCTGAGAGTTAAATTGAACAGACTAGTCAAAGGAATGCTGGTTCCCTTGCACATTCTTGCAAACCCTAGTTGATATCCCATCTAATACCATAGCTGCATCTACATTGAGATTCTACAATATCCTAAGAATCTCCAATTCATCCATCCTTGTTCCAACATTAGTGTGTCATAAGTTAAAGCAGTAACCTCACTAGAATGATATACCCTTGCAAAGTGGTCACTCAGTAATGCAATCATTTTATCGAATTCTGTCTCCTCGTGACCATCATCACCCATTCAGGTTAATCTTCTATATTCATTCTTCATCTTACTTGCCACATAGCTTCTTCCTAATCATGTCATAATCGCCTGCCTTGTAGTTCCAGAAATATCCCTTCTTGACAGAATATTCTTCGTGTTTTACAATCTCCAAAGTCAAGACGGCATGGTCACTTTCAATAATCGGAGACAATATTGCCACTTTGCTTATGGATAGCTTTTCTGATGCTATGACAGGGCCAACACTCTCCCACCTCTAGTCTCCTCCATCACATGCTGCTTTAAATAATTATCTCTCAGAAGGTGTATAAATTCTATTTCCTTCCTGACATGTCATCTTTCTACCTTCTAGTCTATATCTCCATAGTTGAAGTCCCACTTAATAATCACTGGGCTTGAAATCATTGAACAAATTTCATGATGCATGTCTTACATATCTGCGGAACTCTCTGGCCTATAGCAACAACTAACTGTATATTTTGTCTTATTGACCTTAATATCAGCACCACGTTGCTTCAAATGAACAGCCACCATCTCACCTGTCTCCTTGTCTTTATGTTTTAATAAATTTTGTAGTATATTACAACAAAATTTATTAAATTTTGCAATTCATCTGCAATCATCAACAGAACTCCTCTCCCTATCCTATCTTCTCTGAAAATACTAAATCCTTCACATTCAATTCCTGCAACTACATCATCTACTGTTAGCCAAGTCTCACTAATGCCTATAACTTTTGCAAGGTTGCACTAACCAATGCCAAAATCTCCTCCTCTTGTTTCTGATACTTCTGACATTAATATATAGAAAATGCAACATCCCTTTATTCCCTCACCCACCTTGACTTTCTGAATTGACTACCCTATTCAATATTTTTGCTTGAGAGCTAAGATTCCTCTCTTGGTCATTTTCACACTCACTCGCTTCACTTCACAAGTGCCTTTACACAAACTCACTTGCTTCAAACCTAATTGCTTAAGTTTCCCTGAAACAGCATGCTTGGTCAACAACGCTCTCTCCAGACACTAAAACCCTTTAGATGCAGTCCATCAGCAATTCATAAATCATTCTTTCTGTCAAACAGAGACCATATATTCTACATAATTTCTTTTGATTATCTACATATGCTCTCCTTCTCAGATCGCCTCTATCATAGTCTTGGTAAGAGACTTATAATCTTCACCTTCTTGCTCTTCAGTTTTGCAACTATATGACAAAAAAAATTCTGAAAATGTAACAATTTAAATGAAAAAATATTTTTTGATGCCTGCTCAAAAACAAAATATAACTAAATGGTTATAAACACAAATTATCCTATCCACTGCAATTTAATTAACATTTAATATAACAAACATTTTAAAAGATAAAAAAGTTGGTAAATTTGGCATCCAAAATAGCAACACATTAACTTTTTTCAGTCTGTTTAATGACATGGTTTCATATTCAAATATGGAAACTTTTTTAGAATCACTAGTTTTGGTTTTGCTTAAAAACAGATTGACTAGAATCACTTATCCTTTTTCCCTACCCCTTTTTTTTTGTGCATGTAAAAACAATTCACTAATTTTAAAACTTACATTGAATCACTAAAATTCATTTCTGAAAACAAAATCTGCTTGAGAGCATTGTTCAAATGTTCAGAAATCCCAAAGCAAGTTAAGCATGCAGTGTTATGTGCAAGTGCAAACTCTTGATGAGTATGTCGTGTACAATGTGTGACTACAGAATGTCGTCTCAGATTTCATTTTCATCCTCATAATATATCTTGATATCTTATAAGATATATGAAAAGTTAAAGTCCATTCTCTCTTTCTACTTGAAACAAAAACAAATTAACCAATACATAAATATGACAAAAGTGGGTCAAAATTTGGTAGGCACAAAAAAAGTACATACATTTCTGTTTATTATTTATTTTACAGCATGACATATTGTGGGTTTGCTACTTTACAAATGAGTGCAATTTGCATCAAAATTCACTTATTTTAACTGGGAAAAGGTGGGGAATAAACACTGTTTTTTAACTCCCTGAGTCCACCATGCGGTTTCTGATTTTTCTATGCCTGCAGACAAATTCATCACATCTCTCTCTCTGACTAAACTAATCGGTTTTCTCTGGGCCTACCATTGTCCTAAAGGTTTGATTCTTGATTTAAAACTCCTTCATTTTTGTTTGAATATCTATATATTCAAAATTTGCCTATGACAGATGCTCCAATTTGCTTATTTTTTAAAACTTTATTTTTCAAAGTGATATTCAATTTTATACTGCTCAAAACTAAATGGTGATCACTTCCTATTTCAAATCCCTTGTATACTCTTGTGTTCTGAACCAGTGAAAATATGAATATTAACAATAACACAGTCAATGAGACCATTCTTAACTTTTGGAGACTGAGTGGGCAGTTCAATCTCCACTGGTACCCAATCAGGGATAGCTGGCCCAAGGCTATCACAAATTAAGCGGCACGCAGTGAAGAGAGATGGCTCAACAAGTGCTGCCATCTCGTGGTCCCTAACCCTAACACTCGTATTTAATGTCCGAAATAATGTGGGTTCTACGGTCGATTTTCTTGAGTTTACGGGACGAAAAACCTGGGTTTCCGGGAGAAAAAACCTGCTTGCCCATGCCAGAGATCGACTAACTCGGGAACCGGTCGAAAAAAGGCTTAGAAAATTTCCTCTAGTCGATGACTGGATTCGAAACCAAGAAGTGTTCCTTCGTGCGGTTAAGCGCCGTGGTGTGCAAACGCCACATCCACTGAGCTACACATGCTCCAGTTACGGTTCATGTATTTGAACCGTAATACATCATAAATGTACCCACTGTTATTCATTTCATTCTCTGCTGTTTAAATTCCCAACAGAGAACCAATGTTCCCTTTGCTTTTTTCTTCCTTAGTAGAACATTTCGTGGAACTACATGTACAGTCTTGCTGCTCAATTCCCTATTTTAACATTTGCCCACATTGCTCTACTTGACATTCAAGATTATTCTTATGTTTAGTTTTGATTACCAGATACTCTATCCTTCTCTCTCTCATCATTATTGCCTGAATTCAGCACCACTTATTTGTTATTCTCGTGGATTTACTGTTTGTTGTGCCTTACTAATTCCTCATTTACTGTTTGTTGTGCCTGCGTGCACGTGTCTTTTTCTTAAGTTTCTTGAAAATGGCAACGTGACGTTGCTGAATTATTGAAGTATATTAAAATTTATTTTAATGTATATCCTAGTTGACGTTGTAATTTCCTTAAATTATTTAGTAATAAAAAATAAAAAACACTCATTTGTTATTTACAATTATCTCACCAGTGTTTGTCTTCTGTGTTTCGGTAACACCAATTATGTTGACATGGTCCTTCTCTAATTCTTATGTCAGTTCAATCTCATTTCCATTGATAAACACCTATCTGAAATTCTGCAGATACTGAGTTGGAGTTTGTTCAAGTAACAGACTTTTTGCTGTTCATGCTGACTCCCTGAAGAAACCGAGTCTGGGTAATGCCCAGTCAAAATGAAATTTCGGCATGTTATATACCATGATTTGTTTTGGTTTAAGCCAATCCAGATTATACAATTTAGTCATTCTCATTCATTTGGGAAGAAAAACAACCAGAGAAGATTTTATTGGTTCTCTACATTCCTGAGAAAGCCATGTTGAAGTTTCCTCCCATTTATCAAGCTCTGACCTCTAAGCAACCCAACAGGTGATTTCTAAGGTTTGTACTAAACAGCTCAAGAGTGTTATCAGAGTGATGAGGGTTATCTGTTATGGTGATTGAGTGTTATCTACTTGCTTTAGATTATCACTTACAGCAACTGCTGCATCTCTTCTAGCTTAGTTGGTGGAACTGAAAAAGGGAAGCTAGTTGAAGTTGTGGACATTGAAGTCACCTAGGAAGAAAGCTTTACTGTTTGGTAGTTTGACTACAGATAATCAACTCTAACAGAGACAGACTATCAGAGTTCAGCTATTTTCAGAACATGAGAAGCAATAAATACAGAAGATAAATGCAGCCAAATGGGAAAGAAAATCTTAAGCCAGAGAAAGTAAAAGTACAAGAAAATTCTAGATGTAGTACTCTCTGGGACATCAAATTGCATAAAAGGCACAAGTACTTCTCTTGTGGTGAAAAATAGAATTATTTTTCACCTATATCGATTTTACATAGGCCATAAAGTACCTACAATTAAGAGTGTATACAACCTACTGTAATGTAATAAATTTAGTAACATAATGTTAGAATAACTGAATGTAGAACCACAAGCAATTGTAACTAAAAAGATCAGACAGGATAAGGCTAGTAAGTTGAAGGTCAACAAAGGTCACCGGAATTGAGTTTTGCCACCAAAACCTAACATAAGCGGGAATGACATAAGGGCGCTTCCAGTAAATCCGGAAAGATTTGAAAGGCCAATGGATGGCCAATGGACGGCCAATGATATAAAAGGCAGAGATTGAGGGATGAAAGTGCTATCTTTTTTTGTTCCTGTGGCAAGCTTTTTGAGGAGGAGGAGAAGAGTCGGGTATCACGAGCAGTTGTCCTGGAGATCATGGGGAGTTTGCTGGCAGTATTACAAGATATCCTTCCGTGAAATTCTTCGACGAATGTACCAATCCATGCTTGCTTATTTGTCACAGCCGATGCAGTTCCTAACAGCGCTGAAGAAAATACATCACTGTTACAAGGAAGGAATTTGCAAGACGGCAACCATCAGATAGTGCCCAATCACAGCCGTTGTGCAAGAAGGAAAAAGAAACCAGTGCAATTCACCCTAAACCCATTAGGATCCAGGACTGTACATGATATCGTGAGCTTGTAAGTAAGTTGCTTTATGATAATAGCCTAGATTGTGTGTACAGATGATAGATGTTGATTCTATTTAACTAATGGCATAATGTGTGAAGAGGTCAGAAAGCCGAACGTGAGTTTTAATGCGATAAAAAGAATACTGTAAACTTGAATAGTGCTTGTGTTACATGCTTAGAACATGTATAGTATAATTTTGCCTTATATTAATAGGATAGAGAGTAGGGATATGTTTGTTAGAAATCCATCCACATATCAACTATGTTTAGTGTAAAAGGTCTCTTTGTTTAGTACCTTAAGTGAATTATCTTACTAAATGTGTGGAGAGAGTCAGGCATGTGATATATCCCATTACTTTTGTACATTAATTATCTTAGAATAAACATGTTTGGTTTTGTTAATAGCTTGCCTGATCTTTGTTAGCCAATGCACTGTCTCACAAAAACCTGTGTGACCTAAGTGAAGTAACAGCCATGACTGAGTAATTTGGAGTTGCTTCAGATAAAATTGATTTAAGGGTTATCATACGTGCTTAGCTAAATTATTCTGTTGTATGTAAAGGAAAGAGAGAAAATTCTTTTTACACTATTCTTAATGACATAGTCATTAACAAAAATAATTTTTAAGGATTAATACACTAGAATTACAGCAACCTAGATTAAGGATTTTGACCTAGCCAGAGGATTTTCCTCAGTTTACTTTACTAGCATGTGTAAGAGTATACTTTACGAAATTGAAAAAGGGGGGGGGGGGGCAAGCTAAGTAGATTATGAACAGACTAAATTAGGATAACAGTATTATAAGTGAGTTTGAGATAAGAGCATAGAGGCATTTGTATATTAGCTCAAGCAGACAAAGTAACTAAGTAAGAGGGGAAATGCATTAAAAGAAAAAAAGCAACGTTATAAATAAACATAAACAAACTAGTAAATAAAATTACATATATAAAAATATTACAATGGAAAGGATTACACAGAGTAGTTTGGGCAATCAAAATGTACAGTGATTTTTCAAGATATCTAAGGTTCAGTCAGAAACAGGAAGTCATATCTGAATGTCTGTAAGTGTGAGTATATCATTTATATTTGTAGTTTTGCTACATTTATGTTGATTAGTGGATGTGGAAATGATTTATTTTTGGTGTTTATTTATTTATTTGTACATTTTTTTTATCTTATTTAATATCTGAGGGTTCATGGATGAATTTGGTGTGAAGAAATACTCGTAGGCTTGCTGCTGAGCATACCAATCTCCTTGTGACATCATTGCCTCAACAATACTCTCCCCCCATCCCCATATACTACTACTACTACTTGATCTCCCCTCCATGCATGGTTTGGAAGTGTGTGTGGTAGCAGAATTATGTAGCTAGTCACGATGCCTTCTGATTCAATACCATCAGATTTGGTTTAGCATACAAAACAGAAGAAAGCCTGGATGAAAAAGCATATGTTGACATTTCATGTTACATTTTTTATATAATGGTTTTAATTCACAACACAAGACAATAAGAAAATAATAATATTTTTATATTTTGTTAATATTTCACTGTATCATACATCTTCAGAGCAAGCGTGTGTATGGTATGCAAACAGCAACAATTAATAGCAGGAATGGTTTAAACACAAAGAACTAAAGTCCTAAATCTTAAAATGTCTGAGAATTCTGGTACATTGATACAGCAATACTTGTTGAGGTCCAGAAAGAGTCTCTCTGACTAATGACTTCTGTGTAGCACTTTTGTTTTTGTTCCATTTGATTCTGCATGAAGAGGTGTTCAAGACATGGTCAGCTAGTCCTGACTGGCCATAACGATGGGTGACAAATGTATTATGTTCTTCAAGGCAGATATAAACAGATCTTCCTGTCTGTCCATAGTAAGTAGTCACAAGTACAGAGTACTTCATATACCCTTGGATGTGATAAAGGAGAGAATTTGTTCTTAAGCAAATGGATGAGGTTTAACAGTTTGATATAAATGCAGCTTAAATGGAGCTGACATTTATTAAGCACTCTGGATATCTTTTCAGATGTGTCCTGAACATACATATATAGTAACAATTTTGATGTGGTTTTGTGTATTAGGGAGGTGGGGCATTTAGTATTTTCTCTATTTCAGGAGATTATAACCATTGGTTAATAACATGTGGTGAAAGTAGCTGAGTCAGTGGTAAGAGCAGTTATCACTGGTTTGAGCTTGAAAATGGTAGAATGGGAGACATGGAGAATGTCTGTATCAGAAGAGCTACAATAGTAATCAGCAAAAGAAAGGAAAGGAGAAGAAATCATGCAAGAATTACTGTAGTGCTCTGCAAGTGCATTACAGTAGTTCATTTCTTGCAGAGCACTAATGAATAGTGCTCTGCAAGAAAAGAGACTTGGATGAATTATCAAATTACTATCGCTAATAATCTCATACGTTACCACCTGTCCATCAGAATACCTGATAATCCTCTTTGCTTTACTAACACCCTTCATCACTTCTTAACAGTCATTTTGATAAGAATAACCAGGGAAGAGCTGACATCTACAGTATACATATCAAGATAATTGTTAAGTGATGAAGGACATTGGTTGAGCAACAGGATTATCAGGTATTCTTGTGGACAGATGGATAATGTGTTACTAATTTGATAAAACTATTAATGACTGCAAATATCACTATATCATCTAACTTGATTGGTGAAACTAGAGAAAAAACAAGCCATTCTGAGTTGTGAACACCAAAGTTCCAAAGAAGACTACCTCACTGTTTGGACAGTAGATGATTAAGCTTTACAGACATATGTCAGAGTAATTAACAATATTCAGAGAGTAATAGAGATAGCAAATGAATGTGGCCTGAAATTTTGAGTAATAGCAATTACAAAGGGGGAAGAGAATTCAACATTTGCCATTCTTTTGCAGAGAATGTCAGACTTCAAATGCATGTGTCAAACTTGTAATTAATGGAAGGAACCATACAGAATGTAGTGTGGAAATTTAAAGTCATGGTTAAAAACCTAATCTGTCAAAAACAAATTAGGTTTTGATGTAAGTGGTGGGACACGATGTTTAAAGATGTGTTTAGACCACAAATGGTAGTGAAGTGGATAGAGTTTGCCATTTTTTAAGCACTGCAATACCAAAATAACTCCATGCTGAATTCTTGTAAAATAAAAAGTTTCAAAGACAAACATTTCGCTATTTAACTATAAAACAATAATAAATTTTATTCTTTAATAGCTTACAATTTAATATCTTACAAATTTCATATTAAATGAAAAGACATCAAAATTTTCACTAGATGTCAGAGTTCACAGAGGATATGAAATAAGCAGTGACCACTTCCTTGTTAAAATAAAATTAAGATTACCACCTAAATGGCTATAAGTAACAAGAACAGAAAGAAAAATTGAAACATTTGTTTATAAAACTAGACTATTGAATGACACAAATGTACAATGGCTATATGAACAAAGAATTAACTAATATCTAGATAAAATAAAACAAAATGAAGAAATAGAATGGCTTAATATAAAAACGATACTAAATGCAGCAGCAAATGAAAGCTTAGAAAAGACCAAAAAATTCAATAAAAGAAAAAACTGAAGATCTGGGATGATACAATCAAAGAAATAATCAAAAAGAAAAAAGAAGCCTATCACAAATGGTTAAGCAGTAAAAGATTAGAAGATGAAATAGAATATAAAAGAATAAGAGCCATAGCTAAAAGAGAAGACAGAAAAAGACAGAGAATCATGGAACAAATTTGTTTCTAATTTAGAACATGATTTATATAAAATAAGACCCAATGTATATAAGATTTTGATACACCTAAATGCAGATACCAAAGAAAACAAAATTAAACACTGAATTGAAATTAGAAGAATTTCTAAATTACTACACAGAACTGTGGACAGACAAATATTTTAAAAAAGACAACTGGCAAACAATTACCGAAAATGAAAAGGAAATAACTGAAGAAGAATTAGAAATCAGCCTGAAAGAAACAAGAAACGGAAAATCACCTGGAGAAGATAAGCTAGGTTCAGAACTATATAAATACGCAGGAACAAGATTCAAAGAAAGACTCTTATTATTTTTAAATAAAATTTATTCAACTGGTATCCCCCCAATAGAATGGAAAAAAGCAATTGTGATTCCTATCTTTAAGAAAGGTAATAGAGATGACCCTAAAAACTATAGAGATATCAGTATACTAAATTCCTGTTACAAAATATATAGCAGAATCTTAAATAACAAACTAATGAAATATTCCGAAAACTTTATTCTAGAGGTACAGAATGGATTTAGAAAAGGACGATCATGTATAGACCCAGTCTTTTGCCTAAAATTAATAATAGAGAAAAGAAGAGAATATAATTTAGAAACACGTATTGCATTTATTGACTTATTAGAAAGTTAAAAGTTAAAAGTTAAGTTAAAAGAAACATATTATTTAACATATTGAAAGAAAGAAAAATGCCAAATAATACCCTAAAAGCTGTCACAAGTATATATGAAAATAATCAAATACAAATAAGATTAAATCACGAGCTATCATATACAAGAGAGATAAACCAAGGGGTCTGACAGGGATGTTCCCTCTCAGCAACTCTTTTTAATATCTACTTAAATGAAATAATAATAAAATGGAGTAAAAATTTACATCAAGGAATTAAACTTTCACCTACAGTTAACTTAAACACTCTCCTCTTTGCAGATGACCAAATAATAATTACAAATTCTGAAGATAACTTACAGAAAGCTATTTTAAATCTAAATGAGATATCCAAAGATTATGGTTTGATATTACATAAAATAATGATAAAAAATCAAAAACTATGGCCTTTAAAGGAAAAGATCCAGCAAGAACTAAAATAGTAATAGATAACAAGATCTTAGAACAGGTGAATTCATTTAACTACATAGGGTGTATGATCACATATGAAAATGAAAAAGATATAAACGTAAAAATTGCAAAATATTTAAAAATAACAGGTGTAATTAACTCTATATTTAAACCAAACCTAGTTCAAAAACAAACCAGGCTAAAAGTATACAATACATTGGCCTTACCGGTCTTAATGTATGGAAGCGAAATCTGGACAATAAAACAAAAAGACAAACAAAGATTAACAACAGCAGAAATGAAGTTTATGAGAAAAACTGCAAAGTATACCCTATTTGATCACAAAAGAAATGAAGATATTATGAAAGAATTAAACCAAGAACCAGTAATAGAAAAAATTAAAAAATATAAACATAAATGGATGGAACACGTTCAAAGAATGAAAACAGAAAGATTACCAAAACAAGCCTTAAAGTACAAGCCATTAGGAAAAAGAAAACCAGGACGTCCTCTTAAACGATTCAACGATGACTTCTAAGGCCGGAACAGGCCATGCTAGGCCTAAATCCTTGATACGTATGATGATGATGATGATTCTTTAATAGCTTTTTTTCTGTCAAATGCCTTTACAATGCTTTAATTCTATATTATTTATCAGTACTGTTTGTTTCGTTTGTTTCACTTGTCTGGTATATTTGCCAGTTTCATCAAATGGATCTAGGTTTGTATTTGTTAATGCGTGTGTTAACTATTCGTTACTTTGGATTAAAAAGTGTTACTCTCTAGAACATCAATGACTAGATTAACATATTTTCTTGTATGCAACAAACTTCTTGTGACACCACTACCGAGTATTTTTAAACACCAAACCATAATGATCAATGACGCGAGTCACTATAAATACAAGTATTCGTTTATTTATTTGAATCTTTAACGAGCTGAAATAATACAAAACACAGTAGTTAAATATTTTTCTCGATAAACAACACTAATGGAAGAAATAAATAAATAAAAAAACGTTAATATTTTGAATATGGTAAATGCCGTCACGAAAATAATTCATCAGTTCCCCAACATCCGAGTATGTTTTAACATTCCAGTCATCTCAAGGATAACAGGCCATTTTTAGTATATTAGCATACTTCGCCACCTTAATTTAATCCTTTCCGCATTTCACTTCAAAATATTGAAATCTCTTTTTTTTCTATTTTACACTTACAGCATACTGTTTCTGAAGTTCAGCAAGCCGCCTAGAACGCAAAGCCTCAATTTCTTCGTCAGCCATTCTGTTTAGCTAGTCTGTTACCCTAGCGTTGGCAATTATGCATGAAACATAAAACCACGTGATTGCCAGTGGTAAAAATCGTAATTTCTAGATAGAGAATAAATTCAAGATTGCAGACTTTATATCTTCGTGCGAAGTAAAAAAAGCTGAAAATGTACAAAAATTTGCAAACATTCTCTTGCTAATCTATTTTATAATAATTTGATGAATGCGAATGAAAAAAGAATGGAAACAATCGCATAATCATAAAACGTGGGGTTCTTGGTGTGCAAATTATTTATTTCTTTTGACAAAATATAAAATAGCACATTAAATTTCAGCAAGGAACTCAAATTTCATATTTCATCAAAATCCCCAGACGACACGACAATAAGAGCGATATGATTGTAAACGATCTGTAAAAATATAAATATGTAAAAAAAAAAAAAAAATCAGTTAACGCCTTTTTATTCCCATATAGGGAGTAGGCGAGGCCGCTTAGCCCTATCTAACTTTTTGGAGACTGATGAAATTTTGATTTTGATGAAATTTCATATTTCATCAAAATCCCCAGACGACACGACAATAAGAGCGATATGATTGTAAACGATCTGTAAAAATATAAATATGTAAAAAAAAAAAAAAAATCAGTTAACGCCTTTTTATTCCCATATAGGGAGTAGGCGAGGCCGCTTAGCCCTATCTAACTTTTTGGAGACTGAATGGGCAGTTCAATCTCCACTGGCAGCCAATCAGAGCTAGCTGTCCCAAGGCTATCACTAATTAAGCAGCATGCAGCGAAGAGAGATGGCTGAATAAGTGCTGCCATCTCGTGGTTCCTAACCCTAACACAATATATTTAATGTCTGAAATAATATGGGTTCTACGGTCAATTTTCTTGAGTTTACGGGACGAAAAACCCGAGTTTCCGGGAGAAAAAACCCGCTTGCCTGTGCCAGAAATCGACTAACTCGGGAACCAGTCGAAAAAAGGCTTAAAACAATTTCCTCTAGTCGATCGACGACTAGATTCGAAACAAAGTCTTCCTTCGTGCGGTCAAGAGCCGTGGTGTGGAAACGCCACATCCACTGAGCTACACAGGATCTCTTATAAATATGTTAAAAAAAAACTAGTCTTTATTCACACAATGCATATCATAAAAAACGAAATCATATTTAATTTTTCATGTCTTCTTATGGTTAAGTGGTGTTAATTTGGATCAATATCTTTTTAGCTGACGTAGTGCAATTGGAAGAATAGTAGAACATTGTACTCTTCGATTGGAAAAGACCTGAATTCAATTAATTCTCGACGTGACGAGGGGATCCTTATATGGGCTTTTTCAGTTGAAGGTGAGTTTGCTGATCTCATACAATGGTAGCAGTGTTTTTTCTCCCGGAAACCCGGGTTTTTCATCCCACGTACAGACAACTCGGCCTTCAGAACACACGCAATTTACAGACAAAAAATACTGTTGTTGGTGATGATGGGCAATAGATGGCGTTGATGGTAATAGTGTCGTAGTCAGAGAATTAATTAGTAGTGCAGAGAATGAGCTGTATTAGGGAATTAGGGTAGAGTAGAGTAGAATGCCCACCTATGATGAGTCCTTGGACTCCCTGGAGGTGTCATGTAATAATAATAATAATAATAATAATAATAATAATCAAGAGGAACTTCCATTGGAAGTTCCTCTTGCAGCTGTTGCCCCCACAACCCAAACAGGAAGAGTGGGCCTTGAAGATGTATGTATGTATGTATGTATACCTCTAATTAAACTCGTTCACAGACGAAGCACTCACAACCACCTCTGGCAAAGCATTCCACCCATTCGCCATCCTCCAAGCAAAAAATATAGTCCTAACACCCTTCTTAACCACACTATTACACAATTTCGGGGTGGGGGATCCATGGTTCTCTCAACTCCTGGACTGTACTAAAAAAAGTCATCAGTGTCAATCCTATAAAACCCCTTTAAATAACTTATATGCTTCTATAACATATTTCCTCTCTTGAGCCTATCAGCTAGTTTCTGGAGCCCAGAAACCTTCAATTTTTACAGGAAGCATTCCACAGACCTGCCATAATTTCTCTCACTTGCCTTGGATCCTCTCCAGCACTCCTTCTTCACCAAGGAATCCAGGTGACCAGATCTGTATGCAATAGTCAAGATGTGACCTTATTAATTCCTTATAAAATAGAACAATGACTTCCCTATCCCTGCTGCCATGTGTTCTTCAACAATCATGTATTAATGTGCTAATTTGCCACCTTTGTAATATGCCCTCTAAGCTTTTTCTTTGTACACAATCATCCCCTAATATCTTTCCTCATCAACTTCTTGTAGTTTATTCCCATCAATATAGTACACAGCATGTAATCTTATCCTCCCAAAGTGCATTGCCTTTTACTTAGCTATGTAAAACTGGCAGCGATTTAATTTTGCCTATACCTCCAGCATATTTAAATCAACCTGCAAGATCACTGCATTACTTTCATTGACCTTCCCAGTTTTTCATCATCAGCAAATAAGTGGATATTTCCAGTCAAATTATTTCTAATATCATTAATGTATAAATTAAACATTAACCAGCCTTTGATATACAGGGTGTTCGGGATAAATTTGACAGTTTCGTAAGGAAAAAGAAAATCTTCTTTGTATCTATTAAATTTAATGAATTGACAAAAAAACATTACAGGCAGAGTTAATTACAATACTATCAACAAGATTTACTCAAAATAACCACCATTAGCATCGATCACAGCTTCAATTCTGCTTCGGAACCTCGAACAAGCTGATGCTACAGTCTCCCTGGGAAGGGCCGCAAAAACTGTTTTAATTTTATCCATTAACTGGGCTTTTGTATTACTGGAAGTGCGATTGGTGTCTTTTTCAACTGCGCCCCATACAAAATAATCCATGGGGTTAAGGTCTGGGGAGTTTGGAGGCCAAACATTTGGACTGGTGAAGTCGTAGAAATTTTCAGACAACCATTTTTGACTTTTCCCAGAGGTGTGGCAAGGGGCCGAATCCTGCTGCCATACATACGGCCTACCATTGGCTACCCTTGTTATCCAGGGCTTGACTACAGTTAGCAACTCCACGAACAAACCCGAATTCCAATGCCAGGGTTCTTCAACACCTGTTCCTGCAGATTTGCGAGGAATTCTGCTGTACGAACGCAATCAGATCGTCTGCTAGGGATCTTTCTTCTTGCTACATCCTCGTAGTCACCATTGCAAGTCTCTAGTTCATGCCTGATTGTTTTTACTGTATTCAGGGAGCATTGGGCAGCAGTCGTAATATCCTTATTTTGATGGCGGGCACGAATCATCATGATACAAGTTATTCTCTTCCATGATTCAGGTGGGTTCCAGCTATCCATCCTTTCTGACATCTTGTATATGAATGAAGAAGGGTCCAAACTTTTAAATGAAGAGAAGTGTGTGTTAATACATGTAACTTACGGAAAAATATAATTAATTATAAATATGTCAAATTTATCCCGAACACCCTGTATATTCATCAGCCACCCTCTAATCCAAATCACCACCTTCCTATCCATTCCCATTTGCTCGAATATATGCAACAGCGATTCATCATGTGGAATCCTGTCAAATGTCTTTGTAAAGAACAGCAGTATCAGGGAGTATGCATTTATTTTATTCAAGTCCACTATTATAGAAGCATATAAGTAAGTTGCTAAGGCAAAACCTACCTCTCACGTTTCCCCTTATACAGTATTATATTTCTGGCCATCCAGTCCTGAATGCTTATTTTTATCAACTTCTCAAACATTTTAAACAAAACTTTAATAGTGTATAATTTGCTACTTCTTTGCTGGAGCATCCTTTATGCATTGAAATTATTTTCTCCTCTTTCCACCCTGCTGGAACCTTACCAGAACTGACACTTAAATTAAACAGCTTGGTTAGAGGAAGCGCTAATTCTCTTGAAAATTTTCGTAACATATGGGGTGATATGCAGTGGCGCATTTAGGTATAGGCAGTATAGACCCGGGCCTAGAGCGGCAAATTTTGAGGGGGGCGGTGGAAATTTCCGGGCTCTCATTTTTGTAATTATATTTATATTACGAATTTACGATATAAATAGGTTATGCATGTAAATCAACATGTTCATTAAATATGGGTGGGCTGCACTTTCTGCTAGCCTAGGGGCGGGAAATACCTAAATACGCCACTGGTGATATGCCATCTGACCCTATGAATGTGTTCGCATTAAGGCTCTCCGATATACTAAGCACATAAATTTCTTCCGTTCCTCCTCTCTCAACAGTCACTGATACATCCGGCAGTGCAATATCACAACCATGATGGTACATTTTTGCAAAGTGGTCACTTACAAACGCTACTATTTCAGTTTAGTTATCCTACTAATTCTGGGTATAGAGAGTCAGGAGGATAAATCCTCCTGAGTCTGATATTGCTACGGCACTAGGGAAAGCTGACTAATCAGCTCTTAATATCACCAGCTTTTTAATTCAATAAATACCACTTCTTACCAGAAAATTCTGCAAGTCTGACAATCTCCCAGTTCAAGACGACATGGTCGCTTTCCCCGTAGAATAATTGGTTATTGATATATTCTCCCATAGCTCAAATGAACTACTCTCGGCACTTCTATACTTTTTTGGCTTCATTTCTTCGGCTGTCATTAGAAAAATTCCACCTCTGTGGAAAAAATCCTGTCTCCTCTGTAATCCATGAAACTACTGTATCCTAGGCTTGCTATCTGTCCCGAATTAGGCGGATATCCCGAATTTTAAGAAAATTTTCAGCGTCCCGAATTACACATAAGCGGGACAACTTATATATTTAAAATACAAATATTATTAAATCACTAATACCGGTACCAATGTATTCAATGTTTTAATTTTTTATAAGGTTTCAGTTACATATTCAGCTTTACCTTTTTCATATTATACATTTAGAGGAGAGGAAGACTTTCATATTCGATAAGTGTGTCCCTCTTTGGACTTACCAAAAGATGGCAACCCTACTGTATCCCTCACATTCTATCAAATTTCATATCAAACGAAGATCATGCACACAGTTTAAAACGAAATCCAGAAACTCTGCGACTGCCGTTGAAAGCGTCTATTAACGATTACTGACTTCTTCACATCCTAGAGAGAATAAAATTAAACCCAAATGTTTATTATTTTTTTTTTCATAATTTATACACAGTCAAAACAAGACATCATATAAATAAAAAATTTGACTGGTGATTCAGAACAATTCAAATTCTACCCAAGAATCTAAGAATAGTCCGTCAGGTAGCGTCGTAAAATATGGACTGTTCCAAGTAATGCTGTTTTTCGTAGATCATATGGGGTCACTTCATTGATTTTTAATTGCTGTAAATAGTTGGACAGCTTCTTTGAAGTTGCACCGATAACTATTGGAATGACTTTGGTGTGTTAAAGCCACAGTCGGTCAACTTCGATTGCCAGATCTCGATATTTAGTAATTTTTTCCAGTTCTTTGTTGTTGATGTTGTTATCACTGGGTAGTGCAATATCGATAACCCAAACCTGTCGATGTTCAATAATTGTGATGTACGGTCTATTGTATTCCAAATGCCGATCAGTTTGCATTCTAAAGACCCAGAGAATTTTTGCTGTTTCGTTTTCCAATACAGTCTCTGTTTTATGCTGCCCTCAGTTATCAGAAGTTGGAAAGCCATATTTTTTGCACTCATGCCAATGAACTATTTTGGCCACTTGATCATGGCGGTATTTATAGTCAGGTTGAGCTATTTTGCTGTGGGCACTGATTAGTTCTACAGTCTCATTCTCATCTTTCTGATCGCATAATCTGCATTTGCTGTTATTATTGATGTTGAAAATTTTTGCTTTGATTGCATTAGTTTGTAATGCCTGATCATTACAAACTGTAATGATCAGTTGAGCTGCTAGAATAAATCCTTCTGTTTGTTTTTTAACGTATCCGTGTTGTAGCCATTGCCATGTCTTTTTCACGTCAATTTTGTCCTCACTATCTCGAAGAAATTGGCCATGCAAGGGTTTATTTTCCCAGCGCACATATCGGATATTTTGTTGTTCCTTTTTGTAATCGGATTTGTTTCCTGTTGCTTTTAGAAGGCCCTCTTGTGTAATTGCTTGAAGCAATGACTCAGAGCTATTGTCGATGTAATTTCTTAAACCAATTTCTTCTTCTTCCACAGTCTGTCTCACTTGCAGCAGACGCCGTCCACATCTTCTCCTCGGTAGGTACAACCGGTCAACATCACTTCATGGATGTAATGTATGATGCATAGTCATTAGATTTCTAGTTTTGCGGTCTAGTTTGTCGAGGTCTTCTTTTGTCCAGTTTATTATGCCAGCTGTGTATCGGTTCACTGGTATAGCCCAAGAATTCATTGCTCTAATTGTGTTTAATCCATTTGTTTTGTTTTCAGAATATTTCTAACTCTTTTGATGTATTCTGATGCTGCCTGTTGTTTAACTTTCGAGTGGAGAACATCATTGGCTTCTAATAATAATAATAATAATAATAATAATAATAATAATAATAATAATAATAATAATAATAATAATAATAATAATTTTTATTTTTTTATTTTTTTATTGATCTCTCAAATATTTACATATATGCAATTATCATCTTGAGTAACATTCAGTATATTATTTTACAGGTTCAGCACTAAGTGCTACATATAATGAGATTTCAATAATAATGATGATAACATAGTTTGTTTGCAGTAATAATTTACAATTATATGGTTCAGAGTTACACAAGTTATATTATATTACATGTTGTAGTTTACTTATTTTTTCGAGGTTTGAGAAAGCGTGATTATACAACAGTATTTACACATATGCAGTTAAAATATTATATTCCTAATTCTCATAAACATACAATGTAATTAATTATTTACATAATTTTTTAATAATAAGAATAATTTATTGCATTATTTTTTCATGTTAAATAGTAATGTTATATTAATGATATTATCGCAATTTTTTTTTATCATATTGAGTGACTTTATTTACAGTAAGATTATACAGAATTTTTGAATATAGAATATACATATTAATAATAACAATAACAATAATAATTTGTTTATTTATTAATAATAATAATAATTATTATTTTTTTTTTTATGTCTCAGATAAAAAAATTACAGATAAAAAATTATTACTGCATCATACATAGATGCTGTAATAATTATATATATATAATATTTATAACATGTTACAATTGTGATTAACAGATATTTGCAAGTTAATAATTTTCTTCCTCGAAGCTTAGCAGAGCTTATCTGAGGAAGATAATAGATGATATATAGTGGTGATTTCATGGTTATGTTCCTGTAATGGTCACAAGCCATCGATTTTACTCTTTGTTGTTACGTGCTTGGAAGACTTCAACTGTTATTACAGTTTAACTTTTTTTTTCTTCTTTTTTTTTTGTATAATAATAATAATAATTTTTTTTTTTTTTATGTCTCACATGAATTGCATACATAGTTGCTGTAGTAATTATGTGTATATAATATTTATAACGCATTACAGGTGTGTATAACAGATACTTGCAAGTTAGTAATTTTCTTCCTCGATGCTTAGCAGAGCTTATCTGAGGAAGATAATAGATGACAGAGGGTGGTGGTTTCATGGTTGTGTTCCTATGGTGGTCACAAGCCAGGTGTTGATTTTACTGTTTGTTGGTACGTGTTTGAAAGACTTTGACTGCTATTACAGTTTTTTTTTTTTTTTTTTGTGCAAATAGGGTTGGATTTAGACATGGTGTGTTTGTTTCTTTGTGTTCTTGTAGTGGTAGTTTTTTGAGAGGGGGGGTTGTCGTGGTTTGTGTGTGTGTGTGTATGTGTGGTGGGGGAGAGAGAAACAGGAATTGCTCTAATTTTCATTCTCGCTATAATATTTATATAGTGCCTGTTTCAGCTCTCTGTATGTTCCTAGGTTTCTGTTGTCGAACGGCAGTTTGTTTATCATGTCAGGTACGTAGAAGTTTCGGGTGGCTTTGTCGTAGTGATTGTTGTGCTTATATGTTATGTAGTTTGTTGACTGTGGTCTTGTTATTTGATATGTTGTTCTGGTTACTCTATATGTTGGGCTGTAGTAGTGTTTTAACATGACTGTGTAGTGGCGTAAGTGTTTCACCTTAAATATTTTGTGTTTTGTCCGTGCTTCCTGCATAAGAGTGGGTTGTTCCCAGAATATCAGTTTTATCATTTTATCTTGCAACCATTGTAGCCTGTTAAGTCTGTAGTCTGCGCAGAATGCGTATGATGTGATTGCATATCTTAAAATGTTTTCTCATTATGCTTTATAGATTAGTATTTTTATGTGGGTTGGGGCAATGTCTTTTAATCTGTATAGTTTGCTTGCTATTATCCTAAGCTTGGTATGTAGGTAGTTTGTATGGCTATTCAAACTTTGATCTGCATCGAAGTGAAGTCCAAGGTAGCGTGTTGTTTTCACCTGTGTGATGGTTGTGATTTTAGGTTATGCACTTTGTGTATAGGAGGATGAATGTTTGATTGTGAGATATTTAGTTTCTATGGGCAGTGTTTGGGGGTTTTTGAATATCATTAGCTTTGTTTTTCCAGGGTTTATATATATGCCGTTTTCGGTTAACCAGTTAGTGATTTGATTGATGTCGTGTTGCATATTTGTGTAAGCGATATTTGCATTGTTGTGAATGGATACTATGGCCGTGTCGTCTGCATACTGGAAGATTTTACTTTTTAGGGGAAGTTGGCTTATGTCGTGTGTGTATATGTTAAATAGAATGGGAGATAGGACAGCTCCTTGCGGTACTCCACAGGTTACATGTACCTCTTTGCTGTGTGCTGATCCTATACGTGTGATGTGGTTTCTGTTTTTCGTGTATGCTTTAAACCACTGGAGTAGACGACCTCCAATTCCGATATGGGTAAGTTTCATTAACAAGGTTTTATATGTTAGTGTGTCAAATGCTTTTGTTAGGTCAATGAATACCACTAATGTTATTCTGTTTTTATCCAATGCTGCGTTTATTAGATCTGTGAAGTCTTCCAGGAGTGTTGCTGTTCCTTTATTTTTTTGAAAGCCATATTGTGTTTTGGGTATGATTTGAAATTTTTCAACATATGTGGAGAGTTTCTGATGTACAATGCGCTCCATGATTTGGTTGATTACAGGCAGCGTGGCGATAGGTCTGTAATTACTTATTATGTTTCTTTTTCCCTGTTTGTGTATGGGTGTGATTAGTGCAGTCTTCAGTGTTTCAGGTATGTGTCCAGTTTCGAAGATTTTATTTAACAGTTTTTGTATAACTGGAAGTAGGTCGGTTGAGTGTTTCTTGATGTCTTTTGGTCTGATTCCGTCTATCCCCGGTCCTTTGTTAGGATTAATTTGTTGAATTGCCAGTGATAGTTCTTCTTTTGTTACTGTGGGGAACCACATCGACTGGGTTGCTCGTGGACCTAGTGGAGAATGTTCGTATGTGTGAGGAAAGGTTGTTTCTTGTAGCTTTTGGACAGAGTTCACGAAGTGCTGATTAAAGTTGTTTGCCAACTGTTTAAGGGATTTGGGGTCGCAGGCAAAGCTGTGTTTTATTGTTTCTGTGGCAGTGGTTCTGTGTATATTGTCCAGCATTTCATTAATCAGGTGACAGGTTTCCTTTATGTCATTCTGTGCTGTTGTTAATTTGTTGCTGTAATAGTTTCTTTTTGCCGTTCGAATCTGGGTTGTTAGGAGATTCCGTTTTCTTTTGTATTCAGCTTTTAAAGCGATATTGTTCGGTGACTTCTTAAGTTGTTTCCATAGGGCATCTTTTCTTTGTATGTCTGTTAGTATGATGTCTGTTATCCATGGATTTTGTTTCGTTTGGGGGCGTATTTTTATTTTTGTTAATGCTTTGTTGTATATTTTGTTAAATGCAAGTTTAAGATTATTATATACAGCTTCAGCAGAGTCTAAAGATGCTATCTGCATCCAGTCTGTTTTTCTGATTTCATCGTTCACTATTGCTTCGTTTACAATGCTATGATACTGTTTTGTAGTCTCAGTGATTTTTATGGGTTCTGGTTCAGTGTGTAACTGCAATGCTGTGAAATAATGGTCTGCTAGTTTGCATGTTATGACGGCTGCTGTGTGGCTGTTTGGAGGGGCCCTTATATTTATATGATCAATGCAGGTTGAGGTTGTTGTGTTTCCGATTATCTCTTCTCGTGTATACGACTGTATGGATGGGGTTATGTTATATGCCGATAATAGGTCTAGGTATTGTTCTGTGTTGTTATTTATGTTCCTAATGTTTATATTAATGTCTCCTATTATTATCAATTATTTTGAGGTGCCTACTTTCGTGGCTGAAAGCCATCTGTTTAGTTCTTCTAGGAATTTTGTGGTGCTTAAGTTGGGTGGTCTGTATATTGCGTTTAATATCAGGGAGTTTTCTTGTTTGATGTTTTTAATTTCGATGCATATGTTTTCTGCGTATTCTAATTTATAGTTTATTTCTGTTACTTCTAGTTTATGTTTGGTAAATATTATTATACCACCGCTTCGTTTTGTTTGTCTGCAGTGTTTGTGTTGTTGGAAGTGTGGCATTTGGTAGGAGGATGCTTCTTCGTTTGTCGTAGATACTTCAGTCAGTATTAAAATGTCTATTTCGTCTATATCTTCCTTCAGATAAGCTTGCAGGGTCAGCCAGTATTTTTGAATGCTTCTGATGTTGATGTGGAGAATAGTTAGTCCTTTTTTGGGGATTGTCAGTTGTTTCCATTCTGATATTGATTTCAGAATGTGGCAATTATCATGTTCCGGGGTGATTACGTCTGCTTGATGGTGTGCATTCATGTTGGTTGGGGTGCTGGTCCTTCTTTACGAGTTGTCAATATTCCTTTCAATGTGACAGCCTGTTGAGGTCATCTACGGATTTTATTTCGATTGGTTTTGAGTCTTGTGTCTTTCTAAGGAATATTTTGCTGTCTCTTATCCATATAAACTGGTAATTGTTTTCTGTTTTTACTTTCCTTGCTTGGTAGAATATTTTCTGATAGTGTGGAGTAAGGTATTCAGACAAGTATATTGGGGTGTTGTCGTGGTCTCCTTTCAGATCCTTTACTACTGGATTTTTAAACCTGCTAGCTTTTATAAGTGTAGTTTTTGTTAGGCTGTTGGTGAGTCGCACTACGACGGGAGAAGGACGGGTATTATTTTCTCTTTTCCTTTTTTGTGGTAACCGATGCACTGACTGGATGTCTCTTGGTTCAATGGGGGAGCCGAGTTTTTGGCTTAGTTGTATTACAGTGTCTCTTAGAGGTTCCGTAGCTATTTCTGGGAGACCATTTATGAGGAGGTCATTTTTGTGCTGCTGTTGGTTTGAGAGCTCGTACTGTTGCTAATAATAATAATAATAATAATAATAATAATAATAATAATAATAATAATAATAATAATAATAATAATAATAATAATAATAATAATAATAATAATAATTATTATTATTATTATTATTATTATTATTATTATTATTATTATTATTATTATTATTATTATTATTATTATTATTATTATTAATTATATTATATTATATTATATTATTAATACCCCAATATACTTGTCGGAATATTTAATGCCTTATTTATAGAAACTATTCTTCCAAACAAGGAAAGTAAAAACGGAATAAAATTACTTTATATGGATAAGAGACAGCAAAATATTCCTTAAAAAGACACAAGACGCAAACCCAATCCAAATAAAATCCGTAGAAGACCTCAACAGGCTGTTACATTAAAAAAGAATATTGACGACTCGTAAAGAAGGGAACAGCACACCAACCTACATGAAAGAAGACCACCAAGCAGATGTAATCACCATGGAACATGATAATTGCCACATTCTGAAATCAATTCAAAAATACTCGCTGACCCTGCAAGTTTATCTGAAGGAAGATATAGACAACATAGACATTTTAATACTGACTGAAGTATCTACGACAAACGAACAGGCAACCATCTACCAAATGCCACACTTCCAACAACACAGACACTGCAGATAAACTAAACGAGGAGGTGGTATAATAATATTTACCAAACATAAACTAGAAGTAACAGAAATAAATCATAAACTGAATACGCAGAAAATATATGCATCAAAATTAAAAACATCAAACAAGAAAACTCCTTGATAATAAACGCAATATACAGACCACCCAACTTAAGTACCACAAATTTTTTAGATGAACTAAACAGATGGCTCTCAGCCACGAAAGAAGGCGCCGCAAAATACTTGATAATAATAGGAGACATGAATATAAACATTAGGAACATGAATAACAACACAGAACAACACCTAGACCTCTTATCAGCATATAACATAACCCCATCCATACAGTCGTACACACGAGAAGAGATAGTCGAAAATACAACAACCTCATCCTGTATTGACCATAAAAATATATGGGCCCCTCCAAACAGCCACACAGCAGCCGTCATAACATGCAAACTGGCAGACCACTGCTTCACAGCATTACAGTTACACACTGAATTAGAACCCATAAAACTCACTGAGAGACTACAAAACAGTATTATAGCATTCTAAACGAAACAATAGTAAACAACGAAATTAGAAAAACAGACTGGATGCAGATAGCATCTTTAGACTCTGCTGAAGCTGTATATAATAATCTTAAACTTGCATTTAAAAAAACATATAACAAATCATTAACAAAAATAAAAATACGCTCCCAAACGAAACAGATTTCATGGATTACAGACAACATATTAACAGACATACAAAGAAAAGATGTCAAAGAAGAGTTTTGCTTGAGACCCCAAATCCCTCAAACAGTTGGCAAACAACTTTAATCAGCACTTCGTAAACTCTGTCCAAAAACCACAAGAAACAACCTTTCCTCACACAAACGAACATTCTCCACTAGGTCCACGAACAACCCAGTCTATGTGGTTCCCCACAGAAAAAAAAAGAAGAACTATCACTGGTAATTCAACAAATTAAACCAAACAAAGGACCGTGGATAGACGGAATCAGACCAAAAGTCATCAAGAAACACTCAACCAACTTATGTCCAGTTATAAAAAACTGTTAAATAAAATCTTCGAAACGGGACACTTACCTGAAACACTAAAGACTGTACTAATCACACCCATACATACACAAACAAGGAAAAAGAAACATAAGTAATTACAGACCCATCGCCAGGTTGTCTGTAATCAACCAAATCTTGGAGTGCATCGTGCACTGCAAACTCTCCACATACGTGGAAAAATTTCAAATCATACCCAAAACACAATATGGCTTTCGAAAAAATAAAGGAACAGCAACACTCCTGGAAGATTTCACATACCTAATAAACGCAGCATTGGATAAAAACAAGATAACATTAGTCGTATTCATTGACCTAACAAAAGCATTTGACACACTAACACAAAAAACCGTATTAACTAAACTAATGCATATCGGAATCGGAGGTCGTCTACTGCAGTAGTTTAAAGCACACATGGAAAACGGGAACCACATCACACATACAGGATCATCGTACAGCAAAAAGTACCGGTAACCTGTGGAGTACCGCAAGGAGCTGTCCTATCTCCCATTCTATTTCACATATACACACACGACATAAGTCTTCTTCCCCTAAAAAGTTAAATTTTTCAGTACGCAGACGACATGGCCATAGTGTCTCTTCACAACAACGCAAATATCGCTTGAACAAATATGCAACACGACATAAATCATCTCACTACCTAGTTAACCGAAAACGGCATGTATATAAACCATGGAAAAACAAAGCTAATCATATTCAAAACCCCCCAAACCCTGCCCATAGAAACAAAATATCTCACTATCCGACATTCACCCACCTATGCACAAAGCGCTAAACCTAAAACCACAACCATCACTCTGGTGAACTGTTGAAAACAACATGCTGTCTCTGACTTTTCTACGATGCTGATCAAAGTTGGAATAGCCATATAAACTAATTACACACCAAGTTTAGGATATTAGCAAGCAAACTCTACAGATTGAAAGACATTGCCCCAGCCCACATAAAAATACTAATCTATAAATCAGGGTTCTGTTCTACCACTGCTGTTTAATCTGTTCATTAACGATATAGGGAAGGATCTAAGTGGAACAGTTCATTTGTTCGCTGATGATGCAATGTTGGGTAGACCGATAGTGAATGCAGAAGATTTCAAAATCTTGCAGAATGAGTTGGATAGATTGGAGTTCTGGGCTAAGGAGAATAGATGTCAATTTAATGTGACAAAATGTAAGGTTATGCATTTTGGGGTGAAACGATTAGCAGCAGTATACCACATTGATGGAACTATACTCTAGGAGATTGATGAAGCCAGGGACTTAGGAGTCCTCATAAGACCTCATCTCGACTACTGTGCGCAGATTTGGTCACCTCGATTCCTTCTTGATGGGGAGAAGGTGGAGAGGATCCAGAGGCGAGTGACTAAGATGATAGCAGGTCTATGGATTAAACCATATGAGAACAGGTTGAAGATTTGTGGGTTGCAGAAACTAGTTGATAGGCGGAAAAGGGGAGATATGATTGAGACATTCAAATTGCTAAAGGGATTCTATAGGATTAATTCAGAGGATATTTTTGAGATCAGGACTGGTGGTGGGAGAACTAGGGGACACCTATGGGAGCTGGGCAAGAGTGTGGTTAGCAGGGGTGTTACAGCAGGGTTCTTTACTTTTAGAGTGGTAAATGAGTGGAATAAGCTGCCAGAGTCTGTTGTGGGTGCTATGACGATGAGCGAGTTCAAGGCAAGGTATGATAGATACTATGAGTGTCGAATAGTTGTGTGGACATGATGTTTAGGGCTTCCCTCGATGAGTCGCCCTGGAGTCGTCCGAAATAATAATAATCATAATAATAATAATAATAAAGCATTATGTGAAAACATTTTTAAATATGCAATCACAACATACACATTCTGTACAGACTACAGACTTAACAGGTTACAATGGTTGCAAGATAAAATGGTAAAACTGATATTCTGGGAACAACCCACACTTATGCAGGCAGCATGGACACAACTCAGAATATTTAAGGTGAAACACTTATGCCCACTGCACAGTCATGTTAAAACACTACTACATCCCAACCTATAGAGTAGAGTAACCAGAACAACATATCAGATAACAAGACCACAGTCAACAAACTATATAACATATAAGTACAACAATCGAAATAGCAAAGCCACCCGAAACTTCTATGTACCTGATATGACAAACAAACTGCCGTTCAACGACAGAAACCTAGGGACATACAGAGAGCTGAAACAGGCGCTATATAAATATTATACCGAGAAAGAAAATTAGAGAAATTCCTGTCTCTCTCTCTCTCTCTCTCTCTCTCTCACACACACACACACACACACACACACACACACACACACACACACACACACACACACACACACACACACACACACACACACACACACACACACACATACACACACACAAAAATCTGTGACAAACCCCTCTCAAGAAACACTACAAGGACACAAACAAACACACCATGTCCAAATCCAACCCTACTCGCAAAAAAAAAAAGGTTAAACTGTGTAATATCAGTTGAAGCCTTCCAGGCACGTATCAACAAACACTAAAATCAACACCTGGCTAGCGACCAGTATAGAAACATGACCAAAAAACCACTGCTATCTATTATCTTCCTCAGATAAGCGCTGCAAAACTTCAAGGAAGAAATCAGAAATGCTTCCCAAACTATTATTATTATATTAGTTATTCACTCAAAAAAAATCTGCATAATCATCACTGTTAATATTAGAACATGCATTGTAAATGCACAATACAGAAGCAAAGAGTGTTATTCAAAATTTTTAACTGAAATCCAATGTAGAAAAATTTTGTAAAATTATACTCAAGATAACTATTGTATGTATATATATATATATATATATATATATATATATATATATATATATATATATATATATATATATATATATATATATATATATTAGCAATGAACAAAAATATTATTTATTTAAAAAAAATTATTATTATTTAAAAATATTATTAACTTCATGTAATATACATCTGTTACATTATTCTGTAGACTGGTCCTTCCCCTTCTTTCTTTGCTTTTTTCTCCTCTCCTTGCTCCTTCCCCCTGATGCTATTAGAGTATTCGAGGACTAGGGTGAATCTTTCCTATCTTGCTAAGTTATTTCGTCTTATGCAGCCACCGAAGGAGGTAAGCTAGCTTCAATAGGTGCCGGTCCCAAGCCCGGATAAATGGCGAGGGTTGATATCAGGAAGAGCATCCGGTCGTAAAACTTCACTGCCAACTCAAGCTATGATATGAGTCAAAGAGAAAATGATATAAGGGCTAGGGCGTACCACTTAAGACACGCAGCCACATCGCCCTACAGCTGCGAGAAGTGGACGAGGGCTACCGCATGAAGGGCGGGTGTGGTTAAAGAAGCGAGCCCAGCAGGTGGAGAGGATGTTGCCAGTGAGAACACTAAATGTTGGAAGCATGAAGGGGAAGAGAGGTGGCAGACATGATGAGGAAGAGGAAGTTGGACATTTTATGTGTGCAGGAGACAAGGTGGAAGGGGGGGAAAGCAAAGGAACTGGGAGATGGATATAACTTGTTCTACTCTGGAGCGAATAACGAGGGAAGAAATGGTGTAGGAATTGTGGTGTGTGGCAGAATGAAGGGCGAAGTACTGGAAGTGGGTAGAAGGAACGACAGGATGATGCGAATGAAGTTGGGTCTTGGAGAAGAGCGGGTGGTCGTATTATGTGTATAAGCCCCACAAGTTGGCTGTACAGCAGAGGAGAAAGATGAGTTCTGGAACGGGTTAGATGAAGAAATGAGGGAACTGGAAGAAAACGAGATGATGATTGCTGGAGGAGACTGGAACGGACACATAGGGAGACAGAATAGCGACTGTGAAAGGGTATATGGTGGCCACGGAGCAGGAATGATGAACCAGGAAGGAGAGAGGGTTGTGGACTTTGCAATAGCGTTTGATCTGGCAATTGTGAACTCGTTTTTCTACAAGAGGGAAGAACATTTGATAACATTTAGGAGTGGTAACAACAGTTCACAAATTGACTACATTTTGACTAGAAGAAAACATCTTAAGGTTGTGACAAATTGTAAAGTAATTCCAACAGATCAAGTAGCACAGCAACACCGACTGCTATGTGCAGACTTTAAAATAAGATCGAAGATAAGAACATTTAGAAGCCATGGGATGAAGACAATTAAGTGGTTTCGCTTAAAAGAAGAGAGTGTGAGGAATCGTTTTAGGGAGAGGGTGTTAGAGAGGATTTCGGATGGACTGGAAAGTGTACAAGATTGGTGGAAACATAATTCAAAATATAATTCGCAATCCTGAGCTGTGCAATCGAGGTGCTTGGTGAGACATCTGGAAAGATTAGAGAGAAGAAGCACGGTTGGTGGTGGAATAATAATGTACAAGTGGCAGTGACAGCTAAGAGGAAGACAAAGCAGAAGTGGGATGAGTCAAGAGTGGAAGAGGACAGAGAGGTGTACAGAGAGAGAAAGGAAGAAGCCAAGAAAGTTGTGGCACAGGCGAAGGCCATGGCATATCAAGATCTGTATGATCAATTAGAAACAAAGGAAGGACAGAGAAAAATTTACCAACTAGCGAAAGCGAAATGTAGAAATAAAGCAGCAAAGGACATCTTACATGTGAGGCAGATCAAAAATACTGAAGGAGAGTATTATGGAGGGGTGTGGACATAAGAAACAGATGAGAATATATTTTGAGGGACTTTTGAATGAGGAAAATACAAGGACTCACAGAGAAGATGGGTAGCCTTCTGAGGGGATGGTGCAGAACATCAGTAGAGTGGAAGTGACAGAGGCCATGAAGAGGATGAGGAATGGAAAATCGGTGGGCCCCAACACGATTCCAGTGGAGGCATGGAAGGCACTGGGGGAAGAGGGAATTGATCTGGTGTGGGACCTGTTCATGAAAGTTTGCCAACAGGAAAATATACCTGAGGAATGGAGGAAGAGTACTCTTGTTCCCATCTACAAGGGTAAAGGGGATGCACAAGACAGTAAAAATTACAGTGGAATAAAGTTGATGTCCCACACAATGAAGATCCCAGAAAGGATTCTTGATGGTAGATTGAGGGAGGAGGTGGAGATTGCAAAGGAACAATTTGGCTTCATGCCTGGTAGATCAACAACAGATGCTATCTTTGAGTTACGACAGATGATGGAAAAATATCGAGAGAAACAAAGGGAGCTACATCTGGTATTTATTGATCTGGAGAAAGCATACGATAGAGTGCCAAGGCAAGGAGTCTGGAGGTGTCTGAGGGAGAAGAAGGTTCCGGAGAAATATGTCAGGTTGGTGGAGGAGATGTACAGAAATGTGAAGATAAGTGTTCGGACCTGTCTCGGACATACAGAAAGTTTCAAGTAACAGTTGGCTTGCATCAAGGTTCAACATTAAGTCAATTTCTGTTTAGCATTGTGATGGAGGTGGTGACGGAGGAAGTGAGAGAAGGTGCGCCTTGGACAATGTTGGCAGATGAGATCTTGCTGTGTGCAGATTCAAGAGAAGAAGCAGGAACTAAACTGGAAAGATGGAGAAAAGTACTGGAAGAGAGAGGTATGAGACTGAACAGAAGTAAGACAGAGTATATGTGTTGCACAGTGGGAGGCGGCCAGGAGACAGACTTGGAGCTGGAAGGAAATGTCATCAGGAAGGTGAGGGACTTTAGATACTTAGGTTCATCAGTGGAAGAAGATGGAGGAGCTGAGAAGGAAGTGAGATGCAGGATACAAGTAGGTTGGAGGAACTGGAGGGAGTGTTATGCGATAAGAAGGTGCAGATCAATCTGAAAAGCAAAATGTATAGGACAGTAGTGAGGCCAGCTATGACGTATGCTATAGAAATTGTGGCCCTAAGGAAAAATAACATCAGTAGGATGGAAGTAGCAGAAATGAGAATGCTTAGGTGGATGTGCGGTGTGACCAGAAAGGATCGTCTGAGAAATGACTATGCGAGGGGAACAGTGAAAGTTACGAACTTAGGAGCGAAGATACAGGAGGCAAGGTTGAGTTGGTTTGGTCATGTGATGAGGAGGGAGGACGAATATGTGGGAAGAAGGGTCATGCAGATGGATGTGCAAGGAAGGAGGAAGCGTGGGTGGCCACGCTTCCTCCTTCCTTGCACAATAAATGTTAAAGATACCAAAATGAAGTAAAACCAGGTTTGAAATAGCTTGGTATCTTTAACATTTATTATACCCAAGGTAAATACTTTCTACATTTATATCTCCTCCTGAGATTTTTATTTAATAAGGTTAAAACACCTTATGGTAACTTGTTCTAGTAAAATACTTATAAGCTCTAATTAGAAGTAACACACGTATAAACAACAGTGAAAATTATTTAATTGTAAATATTTCATCCTAAGTATCTTAGGACATCATCAGTACAGTATTTAAACAAAAATTAGGAATAACATACAGTTAGGGCGCATGATTACAATAGAATCTCATGAAAACGTGCATAACGTGCTCAAGTAGTACCAAAAAAAAAAAACAAAAAAAAAACCCATTAATTATTTAACACAGTTTTGTATGATAATTTCCCATACTTTAGGAATAGTAAGAACGTCGTTGCGGTTTAGGTTTGGTCTGTGTAGTAGGGCTTCAGAACTTTCTTTGTATAAACGTTCATGTTTAAATAAAGATCTATGTAAAAGTTTAGCCTTTTCCCAATGGATCCTATGGTTTGGATTTTCAATTCCGTGTTGAGAGAGAGAGGCCAGATTTCTGCGGTTTAAGAAGACGAATATGGTCTTGATGTTCCGAGATGCGTTTCTGAACAGACCTACCTGTCTGTCCAAAGTAAGATAATTTGCATGAGCATGGAATCTCATAAACACCAGGTAACATCAAGGGTGAGAATTTGTCCTTAGGAGAAGGTAATAAGTTGTAAATTTGGTTGATAGGTTTGTAAGTAGTGGCAAAATTGTATTTCTTCATAATTTTAGAAAGACGTTCGGAGATGCCTTTAACGTAAGGTATGGGAATCCTATGCACTTCTTCCTGTCTGGTTTGATGTATGCAGAAGTGACTGATGATTTTTTGAGTTGTTTTGGGATTATATCCATTTAGGATGGCTGTATTTTTGATAACTTCTAACTCCTGGTTTAAAGATTCTTCAGAGGAGCAGAATTTGTGTGCTCTGGAAACTAGTGATTTAATAATGCCAGATTTCTGAGATGGATGATGAGCAGAAGAATTGTGAATGTAGCGACCTGAGAATGTAGGCTTGCGAAAGACGGACGTGGCGATGGAACCGTCTTCTTTTCTTTTGATGTGTAAATCCAAAAAAGAGATACCCTGTGGAGATTCTTTTTCTAACGTAAAATTCATGCGATGATGAAGAAGGTTAATTTTATCTAGAAACAGTTGTAATTCAGGTTCGGGATGATTCCATACTGCAAATACGTCATCGACATATCTTAGCCAAATTTTTGGTTTGGGTTCAAAAGTGAATATTTTTCCTCAAGGTTTTCTAGAAACAAATTTGCTAGGTTTGGTGATAAAGGAGATCCCATTGCTGTTCCTTCCTCTTGCTTGTAAATTTGACCTTTCCAGGTGAAGTAACCTGATGCAATAACAAACTTGAACAATTCTACTATATCAGACGGAAATTTTTGAGTTAGTAATTCTTATGGGGAATGTTAGTGAAGAGGGAGACAATGTCGAAGCTGATTAACAAGTCAGTTTTTGATAGTTGAATGTCTTTAATTTTTGTGTGAAACTCAGTAGAATTTTTGATTGAAGAGACTGAGTGGCCTATGTGGGGGCGGAGAAGGCTAGATAAGAATCTTGATAACTTGTACGTTGGACAGCCGATACAGTCTACGACAGGTCTAAGTGGAACATTAGTTTTGTGTAGCTTAGGTAAGCCATAAATTCTAGGAAGTCTTGCATGGTATGTCTTAAGTTTTTTGATTGTTTCTTCATCTAAGGAGGAAGTTTCATTAAGTAGCTTATTTAATTATTTCAATTTTTTTTGCAAAGCCGATGCAAAGCTAAGTTGAGCGCCCTTTACTTCTTTTGAAAAAATGTAGTTAAAATTTAATGGTTAAAAACTCAAAACATATATTTCTATATAAAGTAGTGTGCTTTAAAAAATACATATATTAACAACACCAAACATCGCAAAACATACAAAAACGCAGGTAGAATTACACATACATAAGTTGCCGATTACTGGACTATAAGCTATTATAACTGGAGATATACAAACCAGAAAATTGCCCAATGATAAGAATAATTTAATTTTTAATGGAAAAAAATGTATGAAAAAATTAAATTATTTAAAAATTTACTTTTCTTGATTTTATGGAAGCAAATCATCAGTACTGTAACGAGGGCGTGGCGAAAGAGGTGCCCGCCACGGGCGTAACTAGGTTTGGGGCGCAAAACGTAAAAAAAAAACAAATAAAAATAAATAAATAAATATAAAAGTCCGCTCTTTTATATACTGTATTTAAATTTTTCAAATTGTTTGTCATTTTTGGGTTGTGGGGGCACAAGTTAGACACTTGCCACAGGCGCTTCATACCCTCGTTGCTGTACTGCAAATCATCCAAAATTTTACTTGTTTCTAGTTTCTCGCTGATATCACTTTCTTGTGCGATCATTGACAGACCAACCAGTCTTTCCCGTGAAATACTAGATCTGAGATATGTTTTAATTAGCTTCAATCTTGAAAATGATCGTTTGCCATTTGCTACTGAAACTGGAAGTGTCAAAAATATTCGAAGCAAAATTGTTAAATTAATAAAGATGCTATCTAAATTATTTGCAATATTTTCAGTAGGTCTAAGCTGTCACTATTCTGTATTTCGGCGGAACAAATATCTTTTACTTCACCATCAGTCTGCGCAACTTATAAATCATCACAGTGTTTTCTTAAACTGTCCTCATACCATATGAGAAATTTCCTTGAAAGTGAATAAAAACTGAAATAGGTTAAAGTTACTTGTCAAGGGATCAAAACTTTCAGCCAAATAATTAATAATAGTGTCCATAACTGGAAGAAAAAATTTAACTTTAAAGTTATATTGCGGATCAACTTGCGCTTAGTCAGAACATTCACAACAGAACAATCTTTTAGAAATACAATTTTATTAATACAGACCAGTTTACAATAAAACTTATATTAAAACCTACCAGTTTCGCCAGCAAACTGTCTGGGTTTTTACTAGATATGAAAACTAGTAAATGCAATCCTTTCAATTTGCATTGTAAACTGGTCTGTATTAATAAAATTGTATTTCTATTATAAAACGACCAAATATGTATCATTTAAAAAGAACAATCTTTTCTTACGTCTGTGTAATGTATTGCTTTTGAACTCAGGAGAAATTTGAAAATCTAATGCTAACTCTTTTGCCGATTCAAGTATAACATGAAAATTTTCATCCGATCTAAATTCTTTAGTAAAGTCGATTACGTTATTTAAGGCGTTTATAGATTCACTTAAATTTGTGTTTGGATTTTGAAGCATTTTACTAACTATATTGATCCTGCACAAAATTCATAGCAGATTATAAGCGAACACAATAATCGATAATCTTTACTTTTAAAAGCTAATGTTTTTGTTTCATATTTTGCGCTATTATCGCCAATTTGAATATCATCATAAATTTCCCCAAAAGAATCTAAAACTTCTCCAATATTATTTTATATCTAAGCGAACGAAGAGCCTCAATCCTCGCTTCCATCAGATAAAATTGTAAGTGCAATTTTGGTGTACGTTTTCAGTACATCCCATCGTTTAGTCAAAGCACTAAAGAAATTATAAATCTCTTGTATAGTGCTAAAAAAAAACCTCACTGTTTCAGTATTAACTTGAGCAACATCAGCCATAAGCAAATTTAATGTGTGTGCTGCAAACAGGACAAAGAGTGCTCGAGAGTTAATATTCGATAAGGATCTCTGAACGCCGTGCCGCTGTGTTCCTCGCATGTTCGCCCCGTTATCGTATCCTTGTCTCATTTAATATCTAAATTTAAATCTTTTAATTTTCTAAGAGGTACGTGGAAAACTCGGCTTTTTCGTTCCTCAAAACAGGCAAACCGATCCCATGAACACACGCATTTACGGTCATAAAATATATATACCTAATCTTTCACAAATTTTTTGCAGTTCCTCTTAGGCTAGTGCTGTGTTGCCCTGTTTTTGTATTTCTCATCTCTTACTTCAGACAATAACTCATATTTTCTGTAATCTTCAAGGAATATAGAGGCAATTAAATAACACATTTTTCTTATACTTCTATAAAAATAAGAAACTAATTATAAAACTAATGTAGATTTTTTTTTGTTCAGCAAAGACTTCCAAATTTTGTCAGATTCCAATCTGCTTAAGGCCAACCTCGACTTCTTAGAGTCGAAAAATGGAACGAATCGCAGTAATAACATGCGGGTTCGTAATGAAGTCAGAACAGGGACTTTATTTCCCACCATCTCGACATGTTTCTTGACAAATCGCGATGTCCTCCAAAGGGACACATTAAAATTAATTTATCCTAAATTTAGTTTCTTTTAGTTCTCTAGTGATCACGTGGACAGAGGCCCAAATCGCTATTGGTGGTCCTCTCAATCTCGACTGTTTTCCAGTCTTACAAAAGTTTAGATCTGATTAAGTCCGAAAAAACCTAAGATAGTGTGCCCCCCCTCATTCAAGAAACATGTTTCGGCACTTTTTGGTGCCTCATCAGGAGATGGCTAGGGAGGAGGGAAAATTGTTATTTAAACGTTTCTTCCCTTAATCAACTGGAATTGCTCTCATTTTTTTCTTAGCAACAACAACGAAAAAATAAAAATAAAATAATTAATAAAATAACATGAAGATTATCTTCTACCTTCATCTTGCCTGATTAATGCTGACTTACTAATGGTAAGTAAAGAATTTTTCAAATTTTGTGCGAACACCGTAGATTATACTTTTAATGACGTATGTCATTTAGATTTCTCTTTGTAATACCTGCGATTAGTTTTTAATAGTGGGTTAGAATTCGTGAAACAATTTTTTATTGAATCGAGAAAGAAAGAGAAAAATGCTTTAAACGGTGACTCAAGATAATAAAAAGATAGCACGAAAGCAAGAAGAGAAGGAAAACAAGATGATTTGGAATATCGCAGATTGATTGAATGTTCATTGGAGGGAGGATTAAACTGCACAGAAAACAAAGAAGAGGGAAGAACTCACAGTTGGCCATCTGTAACAAAGCAAAAAATATAAAAATCATGCTACACAAAGTTCTAGCTATCAGCAATTTTCATGAACAGATAGGACGAACATTAAGCAGGAAGTCAAAAAAAGAATGTTATCCAGTGTTTCAAATAAACCTATTCTACGTCCAGTGAAAACAGAAGAATGTTGATTAACCACGAATAGTGAGCGAGATCTCCGTCGGAATGCCATCGATTGTGGATTGTTTCGGTCATTCTGAATCCTTCAAAGCATACAAAGGCTCAACCGCAGTGTCCTATCTGTCACTGCTGAGCACCATAACGCTACACTACTGCAGACCCAACGACCCAGCACTAGTGGCCTGTCATCAGCGAGGGAGTAGCGTTGTATTTGGAGGTGTGATGACGAATCAACACGCGAAGTTTTCGATGCTGTTACATTTGAATTCCACATGGTGCTCTGTTCACTCCAGATTAAAAATATTTCTATAAGGGATTAATAAAAATGTGAGTTATTCAAAGTTCCAACTAAACCTGTGCAAAATCCAGTAGAGACAGAAATAGATTGGTACGAAGACGGAAAGAAATCGATGCTAGATTACCTTTCGTTACGGTTATGTCTGCAATTTCGAATGACAAATGCTCTACCAGTGTATGATCACTGTCAGAAAATAAAAAAAGGGTACATAACATTCTTGAAGATATTTCAGGCACAAACTTTGTTTGCTGACACTTGGATAAAGGATTAAACTAAATTTATTATAGTCTAGCCAAGTGGGAAAAAACTTCTGGATCCAGAATGGTTTAATAATAAGGTGAGACACCTTTTGGCAACTCGTATAGGTAAATAGGACTTCTTCATTGCTTCCACCTTAGTATAGCCACTTCTGGGTCTGGCTTCCACTAACGAGACCTCAATAAAGGTCGAAACCGGTCTGAGTAGTGGCCCTTCCCTTAATGCATAGCATTATACATGTCCGCAAGGAGATGTGCTTTGCATTATGGGAGATATTAAGACAAGTAGTGATGAGAGCTTGATCCACTTTTACCACGAGTTGCGTCAGTCCTAAAGGATTAAACTAAATATATTATATTCTTCTTCTTCTTCTTCTTCCTAACATGGGATTTAGGCCAAGTGGCCTGTTCCGGTCTCATGCCATCTCTTTCTTGGTCTTCCGATTCTTCTTTTCCCACTTATTTTGCATCTGTATAATATTTTTGGCAGTCTGCTGTTGTCCATTATATTTAAATGTTTTAGCCATTTTTGTTTATACTGTCTTATGAAGTAATTAATTGGTTTTATTTTCAGGGATTGTAAGATTTCTTCATTTGTTTTGTAGTCCCACTTGGTATATCCAGCTGTTTTTCTGAGGAACTTCATTTCTGCTGTTTGAATTCGTTTTTCATCTTTCCTTTTTATGGTCCATGTTTCGCTTCCGTATAGTAGAGTTGGTTTTGACAAGACATTATATAATCTGATTCTAGTGTGTTTTTATACTAGGATGGCTTAAATATATTATTTATTATGCCATTTACTTTGACAAAGTTTGATATTTTAGTGTCTATGTCTTTTTCTTCTTCATATGATAGATCACATCCCAAGTATCTGAAAGTATTTACTTGTTCTAATATTTTATCGTCTATCACTATTTTACTTCTTATTGGGTTTTCTCCTTTGAATGCCATTATTTTTGTTTTTTCTTTAGATATTGTCGTATTATATTGCTTTGAGATATCATTTAATGATTTTAGTGATATTTGTAAGTCATCTTCTGATGTAGCTAATACTATTTGATCATCTGCAAATAGTAATGTATCTATCTTCATTTGCGGGGTCATTTGTATACCAAATGGGTTATGCCGTTTCCAGATTGTTATAATTTTATTTATATATATATATTGAAAAGCAGAGGTGAGAGGGTACATCCTTGTCGTACTCCTCTTGATATATCTTTCCATTCTGAGATGTGTTCTAATTTAACTGCTATTTTATTTCCTGTATATATTTCTTGAATGGATTGTAAAAGTTGGTTTGGTATGTTTAAATCGGTTAATATTTTAAACAATGTTTGTCTACTAATTTTGTCAAAGGCTTTTTAATAATCAATAAAGGCCACGTGTGTTTCTATTTGAAATTCTCTTCTCTTTTCTATTAATAATTTTAAAGTAAAAATTGGATCTATGCAGGATCGGCCTTTTCGGAAACCATTTTGTTCTTCTAGTAATTTGTTTTCTACAATGCTGCTTAGTTTCTCTTTTAATATTCCTGCATATATTTTATATCCTGTATTCAGCAGGCTAATTCCCCTATAATTATTGCAATTGTCTTTATTTCCTTTTTTAGAGATTGGGATAACCAGTGCTTTTTTCCACGAGTTAGGGGTTTTTCCAGACATCCAAACCATATTAAAAAATTTTAGAAATCTTTCATTAAATTTTTCACCTGCATTTTTGTATAGTTCTATATTTATATTGTCTTCTCCTGGTGTTTTCCTATTTTTCATCTTCTTTATTATATTTTTCAGTTCTAACATTGTGATATTCTATTCTAACCAAGTAGGAAAAAACTTCCACCAATAACCCAAACAGGAAAGAAATTCTATTAATGAAATAGAAAACTCTTCCTTTGTCAATGGAATACGATGTGATGTGATGTCCTGATCTAAGATGATATTCAGAAAAAACCTTATGGAAATGGCTTTTCAGAGTAAAAGTCAGCAGACTGGTTCAGGTCTAAGAAATGTTCTATTCTATTCTAAGTCAAAAAAATGCAATTTTAACATGAAAAAGTCTTTGCTATTAAGATATTCTTGCACACCATAAATGAATTTAAATTTTAACTCCCGGATTATCGAAAAATAAATGTTATACCTAGGTTTAACATTTTATTCACTCGACTTGGAACTATGCATGACATGCACTTAAGAATAAATCTTAAATTTGCGTGAATGCAAACCTCAAATTCCTCCTCCTCCTCCATCCCATGATGATATCTTTATTTTCATAAAAATAAACTAATCCATACGTTAACTATTAATAAAAGCAAAGTTTAAATTCAAAATCTATTAGATTAATGCTACTTGGAGATTTATTTGTCTTATTGAGAGTAATAAAATCGGTTCATGATTATGTGATTGAGATATGTTGTTTCAGGAAATTGACAACGGAAACTAAAGAATAATTGAATACAAATTGAATGATCACTTCCTATATTTCGCAAAATGAAATTGTCATCTTCAGGGATTAATACACTGGTATCAAACAAGTGCAAGCAGGCATACTTCAGTGACAGAAATGGAACCGAAGAAATACAGATTAAAATTCCATAAATATGCCATCGTTTAGGGTTTTTAGTTATAGGAATACTCTACTGAAGCTACAGCTTCTGTTCAGTGTTCTTGGAGTCAATGTCTGTAGATGAGCGTTTTCCATACGAGACGCAGCCTGATGCTGCCATATTTGTTCGGGTTTGAACAGTTGCAGATGAGATGCAGATGATGAGATGAGATGCAGATGAGATGAGAGATGCAGCAAATTCGAAGAAAAGTGTCTGAAATTTCAACTGCTTAATCGATGGAGTAAGCCACGTTTTTCTAACGGATCCTGTGATGAGTGTCAAGGCATGGTCTGTCAATGCCACTTATAATTGAAGCATTTTGTTGTGGTAATCTTCAGAGTTGAGGATGGCCGTAGAGTTGCCTTTACCTGCAGGTAAAATAATAATGTTACTGTTCATATATATATATATATATATATATATATGAACAGTAACATATATATATATATATATATATATATATGAACAGTAACATATATATATATATATATATATATATATATATGAACAGTAACATATATATATATATATATATATATGAACAGTAACATTATTATTTTACCTGCAGGTAAAGGCAACTCTACGGCCATCCTCAACTCTGAAGATTACCACAACAAAATGCTTCAATTACTTGAAGATAGTTCAATATATTCAATTCTTCAGGAAGATCCTACAAGAGAATTACAAAACCGTATACAAACAACTTGTTAAAGACTGCGAGTGAACTTCCTCATAATATTCGCCTCTCATTACGCTCTCTACATCCTCTTATCCCACGCATCTATGGAGTTCCAAAAATTCATAAAGAAAACATTCCTCTTCGCCCAATTGTGGAAGGAATTGATTCACCTACATATAAACTTTCAAAATATTTAGCAAAGTACCTCAAGTGTTTCTCCAATAAATCTTCATCTTTCATCAAAAACACCACAGATTTTGTTTCTCATATTAAAGATATTCCCATCGATGATAATGATATTCTAATTAGTTTTGACATTATATCTTTATTTACTAACGTTCCTACGGACGAGGTACTTACATTACTACAGGACAAATTATCCAAAAAAATGTTCACTTTATTAAAGCATTGCATTCATTCTGGTTACTTCAGATATAAGGACTCCATTTACCAACAAAAATAAGGCCTGGCAATGGGCAACCCTTTGTCCCCAGTGCTAGCTAACATCTTCCTTGAAGACTTTGAAAAGAAAGCCATATCTTCCTTCTCATTTAAACCAAAAGTTTGGAAAAGATATGTTGATGATATATTCATTATTTGGAATCACGGGCACACAGCTCTCACAGATTTTCTTCGTCATCTAAACATCCAACATCCTAATATAAAATTTACTGCTGATATAGAAAATAATAACTCTTTACCTTTTTTGGATGTTATGCTTACACGATGCTCTGAAAGATTAAAAATCTCTATGTACAGAAAACCTACGCATACTAATAGATATCTGCATAATCTTTCTCATCATTTTCCACCACAAAAACTTGGAATTATATCTACCTTAGGACATAGAGCACGTTCTCTCTTAAATGAACAAGATGAACTACAAAAAGAAATGAATCACCTCACTCTTATTTTTAAACAAAATGGATACTCTGAAAAAACAATTAAGAAATTTCTTCTGAACCCTCCTAAGCAGTGCACAACAGAGACTATTAATTTTAAAGGTAGCATCTCCATTCCATACATTAGCACACTCTCTAAGAAAATAGCTAAAGTCCTTAAAAAATATAATATCAGGACCTTCTTCATCACACTTCCAAAAATCCGCTCTCTAATCAGCCATCCAAAACCTACTCATCACAACCTTAAGTACCCTGGAGTATATAAATTGTGGTGTGATTGCAATATCCCATACTTTGGTCAAACTAACAAATCTATTGAACAACGCATAGAAGAGCATAAGAGAGACATCTCATACAAAAGATCTCATGCAACTGCGTTATCCAGTCATGTTCTTTTTTCAAATAATCCTAATAATGACCAACAAAACCACTCTGTATGCTGGAATAGATCAGAAAATATTTTTAGCTGTGAAGATGAGTTTGAAAGGAAAATCGTAGAGTCAAGGGAAATCCAACTGAACCCGGTCCACTTAAATAATAATTTAAGTTATAACATCCCAGTAGCCATGCTGCAGTTATTCAATATTGGCGTTCACGTGAACTTGCACGCACAATTGCAACAAACAATGGCACGCCAGTTGGAACAACTTGAAAAATACAACGTTTTTATGTATCGATTATGTGAGGCAATTTGAACCTGTAATTTCCAGTTTGTTTAAATAATTCAATGTTTATTAGTATTAATTTCCTTTATAAATACCTGAAGAAGGCTGCTATATGCCGAAACTAGTAGTATTTATCATTAAAATCTTTATATGTTATCTCGGTCTTGGAGTCATTAAATCTATTTTTTTCAAATGTATAACAACCGAGTAAAAGCTGATCGCCACATATATATATATATATATATATAAACTCAGTCATTTTAAGTTCCGTATATAAGACCTCACCCTCCTTAACACCGACCTAATGGTCCATTTCGATATCTCCTCCTTTTTCACACACTTAAAGATACCTTTGCTCTCATTGAAGCAAAATTTCCTCTTGATATCTCAGCCCTTTCCCAGTTCACTATGAACTCGGGCTATGTCGTTTCTTCGTCTTCTTCTCTATATTCTACTCCTCTGAATCCTATTATTTGGCTACGTTACGCGGAATTTGTGTTCGCTATTTGGTCGCATAGCCAGACAGCCTCAACACTTTCCTGTTCCACTTGAACATCCAAGGATCGAATTCACAAAAAAAAGTAACAACATCCAGTTCTTCCTAGACACCCTAGTTACAAGACAACCAAGTGGATGTTTGACCTTTATTGTCGACAGAAACTTTGTCCCCCACAGGTAAATACATTCATCAACAGTCGCATTACCCCCCCCCCGATACACACACCCAACTCCAAAAATTAATACAGCACTATAAAAACCTTAGTCCACAGAGTAAAATTAATTTGCTCAGATAACATTTGCACTCACCACAGAACTCGACCACATAAAACACATTTTTTCGCCAATGACTACACTCCCATCAGATAAATAGAACACTATCATCCCGTATCCATACTCCCTTCCCCTGTCCAGACACAGATTATAGCAAATTTGTTCCCATTCATGGCCTCCCAGTAAAGGTTGCCGAGATCTTAAAAAAAGCAGAAGCTTGTTGTCAGTTTCCTGAAACGATATCATGTATGGGAATCAATGCATAAATCTAAACACGAGGATCACTGTAAGTGATTGGGAGAAACAAGCGTTTAAATCCTTGCACGTCACATTACGAAATATAATGCAACTTTTCCTGCATTATATTTTACTTAAATTTTACTTTGGTAATTCACACTAAAATTAAATATTCAGTGCGCTGTATTAGTTTAGTTAATTATTATAAATTTATGACTTAAATCATTACGAACAGAGTCATTAATGTTAAAATTAGCATTTAATACTAATGCAAACATTCAATTATAACATAACATTAGTAACTAATTAGGATTAATTATATTTAATAAGTATTACATAGAATGTGAGATTAGTAAAGATTAATTACTAGTGATATTTCCAGCAATCTACTCACTTTATGCCGTATTTTGAAATGAAATGAACAGTGAGATACGTACCCTAACAACGCTCTTCACCTTTTGAACTCCAGTGTTTGTTTAACTGTCTATTTGAACAAAAGTGTTTCACTGATGGCCAACAATGCAACATGAAACAACACACTTATTTTTATTCGAACGATTAAAGAAACAACTGATTGGCTTCAGAACAATACGTTTCCTACGTAATAATAGCGATGCTTGTAAAAGAAGGATCGGTAATAGCCGAAAAATTATATTCGAAAACAGCCCTCCCATTTCAAATATTATTTTGACTTTCGTATTTTCCAACACTCACTATGGGAAGCGTCACTACGCAGACCGGTGACACCCTTTGGCAACTCGTATGGAAAAGAATGACTTCTGCATCACTTAAACCTGGGTATTTTGCATCTAGGTCTGGCTCCCATTGAAAAGACCTCAATAAAGGTCGAAACCGGTCTGGGTAGCTCTTCACATAATGCATAACATCATACGTGTCCGCAAGGAGATGCCTTTGCCTTATGGAGAATACTAAGGAAAGCGATCAGAACTTACTCCACCTTTGCCATGAGTTGCGCCTGTCCTAAAAGGTTGCTTACTCTTGGATCCGCCGAAACTTTTATAGTTTATATGTTCGGCACGAAAACTCTTGTAGTTTCTATATATATATTCGGCTTTCAAATAATGTTGGATTCAATATCCACTTAATTTGTATATTTTTATTGGTTTGCCTTTCATTTTATCATCGATTAAATTTTCCCAAGTGCCCGAGGAATCTGTTAAATTTGCAGCAATCAATCGCTATTTATTCAAGCTGAACACTAGATGTCGCTTCAATGAAGATTGTCACTGACGCTTCGTTGTTGCAATTGTTACAAAACTAATAATGTTATTTACTAAAATAAAGAGCCAAAAGGCTTCTGTTTGGCGACGCAAAACTATTATTATTATTATTATTATTATTATTATTATTATTATTATTATTATTATTATTATTATTATAAAAACCTCCATGGAGTCAAAGACTCATCGTAGGAGGTCCATTGTTATACACACAGTTTATCATACTGTGCCTTAAATATATTCACTATCTCTGCATACACCACACTCTCGGGCAAAGCATTCCAATCACTCATCACTCTCCATGCAAAGAACCTGCTCCTCACTACCTTGCTCACACCCTCCTTATACAGCTTCCAGGAATGACCTCTTGTTCTCCTGCTATCCTCAATCATTCTGTGCAAAACCTCCCCGACATTAATCTGGTAATAACCTCTTAACAGCTTATATGTCTCAATCATATCCCCCCTCCTCTTTCTATCCACCAATTTCTGCAAATTGCATTTTGTCAATCTCTTCATACTCTACATTTCAGAGACCAGAAATCACCTTAGTCAATCGCCTCTGAACTTTTTCCAATGCAATTTCATCTTTTTGAAAACCAGGTGACCAGATCTGCGCACAATAATCCATATGTTGCCTGATCAAAGCCTTATACAAAGGAACCATAACATCCTTACTTCTACAAGTCAATGTCCTCCGCATCATTACCATTATCCGCTGTGTTGTCTTCACTATTTTAGTAACATGTCCCCGAAATTTTAGGTCTACAATCACTCCCAGATCTCTCATTTTCTCTACCTCTTCCAAGATATTTGCACCGATTGTGTACTTTACATCCAATCTCTGCTTCCCAAATTTCAAAACCTTACACTTTGAAACATTGAATTGACATCCCCACTTATTTACCCACTCAGCCAGTGTATTCAAGTCCACTTGCAAAGCTACAGCATCCACACTACTCCTGATAGCTCCCCCCAACTTTGCATCATTTGCAAACAACTGCACATCACCATTCAGACCTCTCCAGATATCATTTAAACACAAATTAAACAGCAATGGACCCAAAACAGACCATTGAGGTACACCACTAGTAACTTTCCTCTTCTGGGATATCGCTCCTCCATAGACAACTCGCTGATACCTATCAGACAGCCAATCTCCAATCCAGCGAACCAATCTACTGTTCAGCCCCATCCGTTCCAATTTAATTACCAGCTTGTCTTGTGGCATTTTATCAAACGCCTTTGCAAAATCTAAATATACCACTGTATATGCAACATCCTTATCCAAGCATTTGTCACTTTATTATAAAAAGTAAGCAGGTTGCTAAAGCATGATCATCCTTTAGTAAATCCATGCTAGCTGGCCAGAGAATATTTTTCTGTTGTCAACCCAATTCTGAATCTTATTCCTAACTAACTTCTCTAATACCTTGACCACAACTCCAGATACACAGACTGGTCTATAATTCAAAGCCTTACTCTTATCACCTCCCTTGTGAATTGAAACAATTTTACCCTCTTTCCACTCTTTTGGAACTTGACCCAGTGAGAGACTCATGTTGAAAAGATATACAAAAGCTGTTGTTAGCTCGCTGGCACATTCCCTCAAGACACGTGGTGAAATAGCATCAAGTCCCACAGCCTTATTTACATCAAGTCTATTCAATTCCTCATATACCTCCTGTTCACGTACTAACAGTTCCTCCTCCTCCTCCTTCTTTCCCACTGCATTCAAGTTCTGTATGATGCCACATTCACAAGAATGAAATACCTTTAGAAATTGCTCACTAAATATCTCGACTATATCCTCCGCAGCGGTTATCATTCCTCCGTTTTCACCAATCAATCTCATCCTACCATAATCATTCATTCTTACTGGCGACATATCGAAAAAACTCCTTAGGATTTTTTTTTTTTTACTGCTTTAGCTAACTGCTGCTCATACTGCACTTTTGCTACCCTTATCAAGCTAGTCACTTTCCTCGCCTGCTCTTTGTACTTCTCATGCAACTGGTTGTTATAAATACTCATTTTGTATTTCTTCGATAATACCTTCTTCTTCTTCCAGATTGCATACCTTATTTCTTGATTCATCCATTTTACACCCACTCTATTTACCCTCTTGACCCTTGGAATACACTCTGATATTGCCGCCACCAAATAGTTCTTGAGTATGGCCCAAGCAGCATTGGTATCCTTTCCATCCAGTTCCCCTTTCCAATTTATTATCGCAAGCTGTTTCCGGAGCTATCCCTTTCTAACAGACGTCCTCGAATGACGGGTCACCCTGCACGTGATCACCTCGTGGTCACTCTCACCAACTGGTGGAAGATTTGACACCTCATTTATAATAACATCATCTGATGAGATGATCAAATCCGATACTCTTGATCCTCGTGTACCCTTCGTTACGTGCTGCCTATCTTTCAAAAACTCCAAAAATTCATTTTCTTTACCCCCAGATGCAGTCTCTTGCTTCCAGTCTATATTACCATAATTAAAGTTGCCCATAATGATAACTCGTTTCTTGCTAGCTAGGCCAATCTGCCTATACATTTCCTTCTCATTACCATCCATATTACCAGGTCTATAGCAACACCCAACTAAATATTTCATCCTGTTTACTTCTACCTCAACCCATACCGCCTCAAAACCGTGACCACTATTTGCACCTTGCAATTCCACCTTAGATGGGCACAACTCATCTGCTACCATTAACAGTACTCCTCCTCCCTTTCTATCTTCACGAAAAATATCATATCCGTTCATCTCTATTCCTGTAAGGATGTCATCGTCATCTAACCACGTCTCACTTATACTAACAATTTTGGGGCGAACAGACTAGAGCAAAGCAACAATTTCGTTCCCCTTATTTCGAATAATTCTAGCATTAGTGAATAAACATAAGAAATCATTACTGCTTCTACAAGTCCTACGAACGTCACTCCTACGATGTGACTCTTCAATACCTTCCCCAGTCACTTCCTCTATATTACCACCAATTCTACAACTTTCTTCACACCTAAACTCTTCCCACCCATAAGCGGATATTAGATCCAGCATTGTTTCAAAGCAGAATGTAGAAACTATGAAAATTTCTTAAAAATAAGTTGACCAGAGCGCTTACGGACAAGGCTGTATTCACGGGTATGCCAACTGGTGGCACAGGGCCCCCGCAAAGAGCGAAAAATTGAAAAAAGAAAATCAATTACTTTTTTTAATTATTATATAAATTAATATTGTAATTATTATATAAAAAATATTATTATATAGAAAAATATATGCATATAATTTTACAACCAACTATGGTTGTTTTAGTAAGCGAAATAAGATCGTAGCGCTAAAGCGGTAGTATTTGAAACTATTTGAAACTAAGATATATAAGAATATCGTACAATGCAATGTTAAATAGGGAGAAGTGCATTTTAAAACAGGTGATTTTAATAATTTTAAGGAGTTTTTTGATTTTAGTTTATGATTTTATGAACAAGTAAGTATATACACGTACTGTCATGGCAATTTTTTATGTGATATTACTTGCAAAACATCTTTAAAAATATATTTTGTAAACTGGAGTTAGGTTCTCCGACATCAGAATTTTTCTTCAATAGCAGTTTTCAATCTAGATTAGATTTATTTATTTTCTAATATTATCTATTTTAGATATATTTTATTTATCAGGTAAGTAATTTTGTTTTAATTGATTAACTTATTTTATAATTAAATCTATCTCATTTAATTCTAGAGTATGACTAGTCGTGAGAGAGATTATTATGGAAGAAAATATCCAAGCGGGCATGAAAAACGAAAGCGAAAACAAGAAAAAGAAACGGCTGAGGAACGTCAAAGAAATTCACTGTTTAAATTTATGAAGTTGAACTCATATATTTGTTCAGATATATCAGTTGATAACGGGAGTTCTGAAATAACTACAAACAGTTCTTCGGCTTCAACATTAATTAATAATGAGAGTTCTGAAATACTCAAAGGAAGCGGAGAATATGACGTGTTTGGTCAAACAATGAGTATTGAAGATCCTAAAACTGAGACACCAGAGGAAGGTGAACTATTTACTATTGATGATCCAGCAACATGGCCCAAAATTTGAACAACGCAACACTAACACAAATTGTACAACGTGGCCCACTGTCTCCTCCGACAGAAAATGATTTTCCAACAGATGACAAGAGGTGTTTTTCCACAGCTCACTATGTTAGGACAATTGCAAACGGAGTGAAGCAAAACAGAAGATGGCTTGTATATTCAAACTTTTTCAACTCCATGTAAGTGAAAGATTAAAGTCGCACGAACGAAATCCAGTGCACATGAAATGCATATATTCATGGACACAAATGGAATGTAATTTAAAAAATCACAATACAATTGAACAGGTAAATCAAAATGTCATAAAATTTGAAGCAGAACGGTTAAGAAATGTTTTAAGACGAATAGTAGCAGCAATTCTTTATTTATCCGAACCATAATTTAGCTTTTAGAGGTAATTTTGATACTTTGTACACAGCCCATAATGGTAATCTTTTTGGAATCACAGAATTAATTGCAGAATTTGATCCACTTTTAAAACATCATTTAATGCGATGTTTGGGAAAAAATTATAGGTAAGAAACAAAATTCGTATCTATCACCCATTGTGCAAAATGAATTAATTGTTGATAGAACCAAAATTCAACAAAATATTGTAAATATGATACGACAAGCAAAGTACTATTCAATAATTCTCAATTGTACTCCTGATGTTAGTCATTAGGAGCAAATTGTAGTAATTTTTAGATTTTTACATATATTTGAAGCAGATATTGAAATTCGTGAACACTTTTTAACGTTTTTAACAACTAATGACACTACGGTAAAGGTATATATGAAAATATAAAATTACTTTTGAATGAATTAAATCTTTAATTGTCAGATTGTAGAGGGCAAGGGTATGATAACGGAGCGAATATGAAAGGTATATAAGGGAGTCCGTGCTTACATTTTAAATGAGAACGAAAAGGCATTTTATACTCCTTGTGCCTGTCATAATTTAAATTTGATTTTAGGGGATGTCGCAAAATCATCAATTATAGCAATACATTTTTTTTAATATTATACAAAAAATATATACGTTATTTGCTGCCTCAACTTCACGTTGGGACATATTAAAGAAATTTGTTAAACAATTAACTCCAAAACCGTTATGTGACACAAGATGGGAATGTAGAATAGAATCAGTTAGAGCTGTACGTTTTCAAATTCCAGAATTTTTAAATGCACTAAAAGAATAATTTAAAACTGCATCAGATAATACTATCAAAGTAAAAGTGGTTCCAATATATGAACAAATAGATTCATTTGAGTTTATACTAAGCCCTGTAATTTTGGTATGAGCTTTTGTCAAAAGTTAATTTAGTAAGTAAAATATTACAAAATGCAAAAATTCCCATAGACTTAGCAACTAAGCATATTAAAGAGTTAATGCAGTACTTTGAAGAGCAGAGATTATCAGGATTTGATAGCTGTTTTAAGATTGCTAAAGAACTGTCAAATCTATTAGAAATAGAAATTTAATTTAAAGAAAGTCGAGTATGTCGAAGAAAGTATTTTTTGACTATGATACGCCTGATGAATCACACATAGGTGATAACAAAGATAATTTTAGGATAAATTTCTTTTTTGTAATTTTAGGTACTGCTCTACAATCTGTCAAAAAAGATTTGAATTGTAGGAAATTCACGAAAAATCATTTGGATTTCTTTATGATATGAAATTAATAAGAAAAATGTCTGCGCAGTTAGCCTAGTGGCTGTGCGCTTCGCAACCATGTGACTGGGGTAAGGAGTGTCCCAGGTTCGATTCCCATCGAAGACGTGAGGAATTTGAGGATCTTCCTCAGTCATAGCCAAGTTAGCTGGTTTTGGGGCCGGGCAGTAGGGTTTTTTCCTCCAGTTTATCTGGCGTTTTTCAAACAGGCAAACCAGCCCCGTGAACACACACGGCTCTACAGCCATAAATACTTAATCCCATATGAGGGGGGGCTCAACTCGCCCCAATAGGGACGGGGGAGGAAAGGGAGGAAACTCCATACGAATAAGAAAAATGACAGAAAATGAATTAAAATTTTGCTGCAAACAGTTGTATCAAAAACTAAATACAGATATTGATGAATCTGAATTTTACAATGAATTAATTATTTTTAGAAATATTGTTCCAGAAGATTTTAAAATTCAAATAAGATTTCAAATAATTTGTCGGATATTTATCCAAATATTACTACAAAATTTAAAATATTGACTAGTCCAGTTACAGTCGCATCAGCAGAAAGGTCATTTTCCAAATTAAAATTAATAAAAACCTATTTGCGATCTTCTATGTCTCAAGAATTTGTCGTCGCTGGCAATAATATCTATAGAGCATGAAATTGCAAAAAAAAAAAAAAAAAAAGAATTTTGATAGCGCTATAAATGATTTTATTGATAAGCGCATTAGGTTAAATAAAATTTAATATATTATATTAAGATTTCTTTTAAATCTTATAAGTTGTTATACATATATTTCATTCTTTATAGTAAAAATGGACTTTTTTTTCCATATTTTTATATTATTTATATTAATAAATAAATTGTTCTGGTGTATTTATATGATGTGTACTTACATAATAAAATAATATATCATGTACATACAAACACATTTATTTTTTAACTAAGTTTTTCCCTTTACTTAAATTGATGCTAAAGAGCATACTTGTTTATGTGCATAAATATTTTTCATATTTGATTTAATTAATTAACAAGATATTCTGCCATTTAAAATTTCCATAAATGTTACTGACTTTCAGGGGCCCTACTTTTCCATTTCGCACAGGGCTCCGTAAAATGTAGAAGCAGGCCTGCTTACGGAAATACACTCACCGTCATTCACGAGTTGCCCTAGCATGGACCACTTAGAAAACATAGGCGTCGTCCCCCCCCCCCCAAAAATATATATATTAGCTTTCTATTAGTTCATTTTGATAAGGTTTCACTGGCCTGCTAGCTGTTTCGAACTGGTTGGGTCTCCTCTGAGCCAAGCTTGAGGTCTGCGGCTTTGAAATAATGCTAGATCTAATATCTTCCAGATGTATCTGGCAGTGTGGGTGGGTTTTCTTTAGACTGAAAAGGATAAAGTTCTGTTTAGTAACTGACGGGTAATTAGTGTCAAGGAAAGGAAGACGGTTACTATTTTCCTTTTCAATGATGAAATGGATCCTCTGGTGTTGGCCATTGAGATGTGCTAAAAACATTTCTAACACATTCCTGCCATGTGGTCAAGTGGAGAATGCATCATCAACATAGTGTAGCCATTTTGTGGGTCTGAGAGGGCATAGTTTAGGACTGTTGCAAAATGTTTCATGTAAAAATTGGCTTTCTTTCAATTAAAGAAAGTCAAAGTGCATGGTGAGTTGAATAAGGCTGACATATTGGGCTGGATGGGGGGTGATAGACAGCATGGATTAGTTTTGAGGTTTCTTTTAGAGATACATCAGTGAATAGAGAGGCTATATCAAAAATAACCATGATATCATTTAACAAGTACGAGGGTGGTTTGAAAAGTTTTTGGCCTCGACCACAGATGGCAACACTATCGGCAAGATTTTTTTTTTTCTAAGTTGGTACATCTGTCATAAGCAACCATGCAAAATTGCAAGTCATTCTATCAAGTAGTTTGTTTTATACAGCTGTCTAAAGCAAAACGTGTTGTCTGTATCCCTTGAAATGGATAAAATTGAGCATTTGTGCGGTTAAAAAATTCTTTGTATAAGGTTTAATGCTAAAAGAAATTCATTCGAAATTCAAAAAACTTTTATGGGCACTCTTCTCCTTTGTTTTCAATAATTAAGAAATGAGCTACTGAGTTTAAGTGTGGCCATACAAGCCTTGAAAATGATCCATGTGAAGGACATCCAAAAGGCGCAACAACGCCAGAAATCATTGATCAAGTGCATGCTATGGTACTGGATGACCAGAGAGTCAAAGTGGGTGAAACTGCTGAGACTATAGGCATTTCAAAAGAATGTATAGGATATATTTTGCATGAAGAATTGCATATGAAAAAGCTTTGCACAAGATGGGTGCCATGCTTGCTGACAGCAGATCAAAAATGCACTCACATGAAAATCTCTGAGCTATTCTTGGAGTGTTTTAACAAGAATAAAACTGATTTTGTGAATCATCAATTTATTACTATGGATGAAACTTGGATTCACCATTACACACAAGAATGTTTACACAGCTCATTACACCACTTGACCAGCCTGGCTAGTCGAGTGGTGTAATGACTTCTATCTCTTCCGAAAACTAAAACTCTTCCTCGCTGGTCAGTGTGAACTGATCAGAACCACTACAGGGATGGGATAATGGAGCTGGAGCATCGCTGGAATAAATGTATTAGTCTTAAGGGAGATTATGTTGAACAATAAAAATAATTTTGAAATTATAAATTCATTTTTTCATTTGAAGTGCAGTTTTAAACATGGAAAGAAATATATCTAGTAATGATAGAGCGATTTGACTAAGTTTTTGGTCATTTTATAAATAGGGAAACCAATACTGTCTACAAGGGTATGTTCTGTTTGTGCATTTTTTGTAGTCCATAAATCGAGGGGCCTAGGATTATATGGTTCAAAATTTCAGGATACAATTTTGTCTAATAATTTTTCAGTTTCTGTTTCATTAGGATGTGTCACTTAAGTGGTATGAAGATTAATCTCTGAGAAAGACACATTTTTCAATCATATTCAGAGTGATCAAGTACTAATTATCCTTTTCAACATAGATAAAGGATTAAACTAAATTTATTAAGTGTGAGCAAAGAAAGTTTGCGCCTGAAAATATCTTCAGGCCTGAGGCAAGTTGGTGCATCTGTTGGCAACTCGTAGCAGAGATGGACCAAGCTCTCATCGCTCCTTGTCTCAGCATCTCCCACTATGCAAAGCACATCTCCTTGCAGACATGTATAATGCTATGCATTAAGGGAAGGGCTACCATCCAGACCGGTTTCGACCTTTAATGAGGTCTCATCAGTGGGAAGCAGGCCCAGAAGTGGTGACACTAAGGCAGAAACAATGGAGAGGTCATATTTACCTATATGAGTTGCCTATAAGATATTTTCAGGTGCAAACTTTGTTTGCTTACACTTGGATAAAGAATTAAACTAAATTTATTATAGTCTAACCAAGTGCAAAATAAACTTCTAACATCTTTCTCTAAATCCAGAGTAATTTAATAATAAGGTGGTATACCGGTTGGCAACTCGTATAGGTAAATATGATCCTCCATTGCTTCTGCCTTAGTGTCACCACTTCTGGGTCTGCCTGCCACTGACAAGACCTGAATGAAGGTCAAAACCGGTCTGGGTGGTGGCCCTTCCC